>NC_085967.1:615000-915000 GCF_910591565.1 Cydia splendana | reverse complement strand
AGATATGTAGAAATAGCATCATTCGACACCTCCGGAAACCTTGAAAACGTTTCCCGTTACGAATTTTACGATAATACCTACTTATAATCGCCACCTGAATTCTAAACACGTGCTAAAAACATTTTATCCGCTTGAAAAATCCGGTAGATAGCCGGAGACAACGCAAGGCAGACAGTGAAATTTTAAATTCAATTCTCAATTACATTAGAAACACAGGAGTTTAGTGTTTACAGGGTAAGTTCACTAGATAGAAAACTCGCAAAGTTGTATACTTTCACCTCACCTTCAATCACTTGTACTTACTATAACGCGAGAAGATTGAAAACAAGTTAATTATGTGATATGACTGTTACCAGTGCATTTCGAGCTGTCATCATTCACTGTGGAGCTGCGTGCCGATCTCGGCCGCGGCGAGCGCAGTTTAGTACAACTGGCGTTCCGAGAGTTCGCTGTGCGCCTGCGACGACCACGCCCGCACGAATCTGACCTACACGTGAGTACATAAGCGTTACTTTACACTGTTCAAATATGAACCTGACTAACTACAAATCTAGAAGCGTCCAGAATCCGAAAGTCCATGGCGACTATACCAATTAATTCATTCATAATTTCTCTATCAGTTTCGCAGCTCACTGTACATAGAAATAGCATTTTTTTGTCACGGACAAATTGCCTCGACAGACTACAGGTCGCCCATATATTGCTAAAGGTACATTTCTCAAACGGGACTGTATATTTTGCGGTAATAGTGCTTGCAAAAAAATCATACTCGAAGGACTAATAAGTATATGCCGATGACTAAAATGCTCTTACTACTTTATGTAATTAAACACTTCTTTGAACTTGATATTAAATCCAATACTTATTCTATTTATTGTTTCTACAGGTATCCCTCCACTCCGTAACAATGGAGGACTTGACACAAGATCCGGAATCCAAGCACCGCATGCTGCTCGTGTCGCACGCGCCGCACGTGCCCGCCAAGGCCGTGTTCGTGTCCAAGTCGTGTCCGGACTTCGGCCGCGCGCCGCCCGCCGCGCGCACCATGTCGCTGCCGAGCGGCCTGAATGTAGACAGAGAGGTATCATCATAGATTACAGAATCCCTAAATGTTTGTAAATGTTTGTTTGTAAACTGGCGCTAAATTTAAAAAAATGTGGGCGAGGATGGTTTTTTTTTGTTATTCCCCAACAGGAATGGTTACTGGTGGTCAGACTAGAAAAGTAGGCTTATTTTAGATTCAATCCATTCTTTGTTTCACTCCAAATCGTAGGCAAAAATATATAAAATTTCATGACGTTGTTTCTATGCAGTATCACCGCACCAAACGTGACAGTAAATGCGGCCCGACCCCGCCCTGCTCGCCAGAGCTCGGTGTCACAGTTGAGACGGAGACAGCGGACGCTGAAGCGGAGGCGGACGCGGAAGAGGGTGCGGGCGACGGGCTTGTCAACGTGACCGTGCGGATACGAGACCCGCAGCATCAGAACTTTCACGATCTGTATAATCGGGTATGTGGAATATTATGTAGAGAATAAAATGTGCTTTCCCGAACAATACTTTGATTCATATCAATTACTGTCCTTGCTGTAACGATCCTTATTTCGTCTCGTTCCCACAGGTATCTCGTCATACTCGAGTCCGCTTCAACTGCCTAAAGCTAGTAGTGAGCATCGACAGCTGGGTGGCGGTGTTGGACTTCTTTGGAGTGGCCGGGGAAGACGCGGACGAATTATCGGAGCCTCAGCCTAGTGCAGGTGACTTTAGACTCTATAGTAATGGTTATAAGGTTAATTCTATGTTAGAACGGTATCGACCGGTGCTTATACTATTTTGGCGTGGCTGCGAAGATTGAATTTCCCGAGCTTCAGTCAGAGCAGGAGAGTTTCAACTCTATTGTAAGGCATATAAGGTTTATTTTATTTAGCTTAGTGGTGACTGGGTGTTCCCTGTGCGGGATTTATTACGGGTGGATGAAAAGGGAGATGAATAATAGTGCAGGTGAGTTGTGGCTTTGATTTTCAGAGTAGCCGGAGTATCTGCCTGAGTATTAGTTGAGTGCAGCCAATTAGAGACTTTATAGAAATTACAACTAGTGGCTCTGTGAGCTGTAGACCTCGCGAGCTGAGCTTAAAACTGAGTAAATGTATGGCTTCGTCGTTTAGAAGAATTTAGAGAATCTAATTTGACAATTAAAACCTTAACTATCGAACCTGCTTACAAAATTCGGGAACAGATGGACATACGAAACAATTTTTGGCTAACAGGCCAATTCAAACGTACACTGATATCAGAATGACGTCTAACTGATGTCATTTAGTAATCGTGCATTTCGCTGGTTCTTGTCCGTACATGTATTGGCGCAAGCGAGACGCACGATGACTACTAAATAACATGATAAAAATATCATTCCGATGTCAGTGTACGGTCGGTGCCCCAACTTAAGTATCCACGTCGCCATACTAATTGTATAGAAAAGTGGATAGAGTTAGACAAAGAAAAGTCTGCAGAGATTTTGACAGCACACGCAGTGCCAATGTTATTTGTGCCAGTGTCAAAATCTCTGCAGACTTTTCTTGGTCTAACTCTACTTATGTTAGAGAACCAACATTACCTTTTAATTAGCCTGTAAACTGCAACTGAGAAGCTTCGTGCGCGTTTGGTTTGCCAGTCTTTTCAGTCTTTGTTCCTCCTCGAGTCGCAATAGAAGGAGTTTCATGCTTTTAATTTTAGTCGAGTAAGAATTTTAATATCTAACTAATCTAAATTCTAAAGAGAATAGATTGTATAGGGGACGTGCATGAACTATAGGGGGCAGCACAGGAGCCGTCAGATCTTTGGCGCGAAGCGTAGATGTGTAGTTTATGATTCCGATGTAGCCCACAAGATGGCAGAACCTACTATGCACAAGAAAACGTACCTACGAGAACGGTTGATGGTAGAACTTGCTTTGGCAATGTACATGTTTCCGATTCAGACCACAAGATGGCAGACCCTCCAACGCGCACGGTCTATAGTAGAGGGTTATTGTCGTACTAAATTTTGTAGTCACTGTAAATCAGTGCTGTAAATTTACTGCCATCTTTCGATACAGGATTAAAATGAAAATGAATAAAAAATATCAATAAATGTATATATGTATGGATAAATGATTTTTTTTATTTTTAGAACGCCATATGATTTTGACCCATGTTCGTTTACTGATATGAGTAAAAATTGTTAAATATAAAATGGTGTCGCCATCTAGACGAGCATAGAGGCCAAAGGTATGGCGCCGTATATTCAAGAATCAAATTTTCTTTAAAGCGCAAAAAGCCATCATCTCTTGCAAAAATTAAACGAATACGCTTAGCCCACGCTTGATAAATAAAAAATACGACTTTTTAATTTTTTAAAAATAAAATAATAAAATAAAAAACAACAATTGATACGAAATTTAAGTATAAAAAAATACAAAAAGATGTGTAGCAGCATACAATTACTGGGGATGGAACCAGGGATCTCCCGATGCAAACAAAAAAAGCGAACGTTTGCAAAATGCGCCATGATAGTTCTTACTAAAGCTTACGAAATTTAGCTACTCATTCTCAAGTAAAAACGAAATATCTAAATACCGCCAAAACCAGCGATACAAATTTTCTGAATTTTTGGACATTTAATCTATAAACATATATCAAAAAGAAAAAACTCTTATGATATCGATACGATTATTTGTTTAAGCGCTAGGTATCACGACTCCGCCATTTTTAAAAATTTCCAAAAACCGGATTGACAAAAAAAAATTATTTAGTCATAGAATCTGGTCACAAAATTTCATGAGAATCGGTTAAGAATTGCGACCTGTAGAGGAGAACATCCGGAAATACAAAACTACATATCTAAATACCGCCGAAACCAGCGATAATTTTTTTCTGCATTTTTTGCTATTAACTCTGTAAACATGTCTCAAAAAGAAAAAACTCTTATGATATCGATACGACTATTTGTTTAGGCGACAGGTATCACGACTCCGCCATTTATAAAAATTTCCAAAAACCGGATTGACAAAAAAATTTTATTTAGTCATAGAATCTGGTCACAAAATTTCATGAGAATCAGTTAAGAATTGCGACCTGTAGAGGAGAACATCCGGACATACGAAAGCAAATTGCTCGAGTCAAAACGTAGACCTTCGCTACGCTTCGGTCAATAAGGTTGATTATGTCGTAGACTCTTCGGAGTGGCTAAAGAGAAAGATGAACTACCCGAGACAGCCACGAGTTGCGGCTCT
This sequence comes from Cydia splendana, assembly GCF_910591565.1. Lineage (NCBI taxonomy): Eukaryota > Metazoa > Arthropoda > Insecta > Lepidoptera > Tortricidae > Cydia > Cydia splendana. The sequence continues at coordinate 910,730 of NC_085967.1, read as the reverse complement.
GTAATGTGCCTACTGCTAACAAGGTTTATTCTAGTTTGCCGTTTTGGCTGTGCAAATTATTATTCAAATTTGATATGTATTTTTCAATTACTCAAGTGACATTTTATTCCCTCCAGAAACCAGCGTATCCTCATCCGAACAATCACCCGAAGAAGGCTCAACGCAAACCGAAATGTCCATCCGCTCTTTAAGCGTGGTCCTAGTGGGCGCGCGTGGGGAAGTGTGCTCGGCGCGCGCTGTCCGGCTGCGCGCCGACGCGCAGGCGCACGCCGCCGCGCACACGCGGTCCTTACGCGTCGCTGTGGGCGGGTTGCACTTGGCGGACCTGACGCCGCGCGCGCCGCTGTGGAGGGATAGGCTGAGGACGCATGGAGATAAAGCCCTCGAAATACTGTATACGAGGTGCGTTTACTTTTACTGATTATTTGTTTACTAGGTAAATGCTATTTCGTCGGGTGACCAGCAAAGTCACTAACTAACACCATTTGAAATTATTGGACAATAAACCGTGTTACAAAGTGTAATAAAGTGCATTGTTACTTTAATTTTTTTATAGTACTTAGTGACTTTTGCTTGTCACCCGACGATTTGATGTTTGCCCAAATGAAATTATGGGAAAATTATAAGGGCAGTGATAAACCTCTTTTTTTTTAACTCTATTGCACAAAATACTCATGTCTACAGACTCAGCGCCACAGAAGCGGCGGAAGCCGGCTACGAAACGTCCCTCACCGTAGCCCTCGGTCCAGCCACATACGTTCACACAAAACGCTTCATACACGAGCTGTATGCGTTCGCGCACGACTTCAGACAGCTGCGGCGCGTCATCGTGCAAGCGAGGCAGAAGGTATGGTACCAATGTCGTCCTTATGCCCTAAGGCCTAGATCAAGCGTCGGCAATTCGCGGACCGCAACACTTATTCAAAATAACTTTTGTGACTTTTTGAGATTCCTAAGACTTGTGATTTCTACTGGGGTTGGCTCTTCTTCAAAAGTTTACCATTAACGGCTCATGACATCGCAATTCGGGGAAGCACCGCACTGCTCTTGAAGGCACAGTAAGGTCCAGCGCGGTCTAGCATTCGACGCGTCAGCTATAACTGTGTCAAAATAATCTGTCCAATGAGACAATAAAAACTAAATACACAGAAAAATCTATTGAAAAAACTTCGATGCACAGATTTTTAAAATGGCACGCGTAGCCGTTTGTGTAGATAACATTTATTTATTTCGTAATAAAAAATTACAACATATTGTTTTGTAAGTGTTTTTATATTTTACTTTTATATTCATATTTTAAATAACCTAACTTAAGACGAAAAATAAATAAAGAAAATTACAACATCAATTATTCCGAATTGTCTGATCGCATGCTTAACTATAAAGGTGAAGTACCTCACCGTATGCATCATTGTAAATAATTGTATTAGACGAACGGTGAAACTGACGAACCATGATATTGACGAACTGAGAAATGGACGAACGGAGACCGACTAGACGAACGGAGAATCGGACGAATGGTGTAGAATTGATCTAAATCTATTTTTCAATATAACACATAACATATGTAACAATATGATGCGATTAAAAATTTAAAATACTGTTCTCAGGTCTCAGTATCAGTGGGCGTGTCACCAACAAGCCGTCAGCGTCTATCCGTCCGCTGCCTGTCCCCCGTCATCGTTCTACCCGTGTCCGGCCGAAGCCGCGGCGCACTCCGCGCCGAACTGACAGAACTCACCATAGACAACTGCTTTAGGAAGGCGGGGGATGCTGACACTGTCAGCACGAGGACAGACCCTGACGCTGGTGAGTGTTAAGCCATTGACGGGCATAAGGGTATCATAAATTACGCAAAATTTTACCGCATCACTTTGAAATAAAGTCCTAAAGCATTCTGGGAAATGCAAGGTGTAATAAAGTTAGTGGGGATCCGTTTAATAGCAAATTCGGTATCGTGTACTGATTAGGAAAAATACAAGAAAAATTTTTTGTCGCGCAAAATTTTTTTTGTTTTTTTTTGGACGGTTGGCAGACTTGGATGACCTGCCCCATAGAAAAAAAATAATGCATCATAATTTTTTTCTTATACTACTAGTAAAAAGTGAGATTTTCAGATTTTTTTCTACGTGGGATCCAACTTTTGTTAACTTTCTGTAATGACTTTAGTAAGCGAGATTTTGGTTCCAGGTTACTACGAGCTACTGGACGTGCGCACAATCCGGCTGGAGCAGCTGAGCGTGTGGTGCGCGCGCGGCGGGCGCGGCCTGCGCGTGCGCCGCGCCGGCGCGCCGCTGCTGCCCGCGCCCGCGCGCCTGCTGCTGCACGTGGAGCGCAACCTCGGCGACACGCACAACGGTACTGTAGGGTGACGCGAGTGCTGTGCGTGACCTGTCTAAGAAAGATGATATGAGTTCGCTTAGTGAGTGTAGAGTGAGGCCTAAAAAAGCAGGAGCGGGGCATTTCGCTGCCTCGGGCTTCATATTCGAAGTGTGATCTTAAGTTAACTTAATTAAAATATGATTTTAAGGGAATTTTAATCCTTGTACTTGCACTTAACCATTTGTCTACATTGATAATTATAAGTTTACTATCTTGCAGTTCCGGACATGACGGTGCAAGGCACACTAGCAACGTTACAATGCGCACTGGACCCTGCGCAATACAGATTAGTGCGTGGCGTGCTAGCACATAACCTGGGCGAATGCGTAGCTGATCTACCACCACACGTTCCACTCGCAGCCACGACGGCGCCACACCATGAACAGGTACAGTACAGTCTTTGAAGACCTCACCTTTAAGACTCAACTGGTTTTTAGACTCGTCAACCGACATTGTGTAAATCTTTTATCAGGCGAGTTCTTTCTAAGACTAAAAAAATGTAACAAATTAAAATAAAAAGTAAATACAACGTTGTCTTATGTTTTACTGGTTCTCAGGTGTGGACAACGTCATCCATCAAACTGGACCTCCTTGATGTTACTGTGGAACTGGAGCCAGAACATGGCGTCTCCTCGCTGGCTTGCATCAACTTCATCAAGTCCCGGCTGCTGCTCGAGACGTACTCCGACCTGAGCCAGGATATCGACCTGGTTTCTCAGGTAAGTCTCGATCCTTTACATCTAGATGTTTCGAAATTGATTAGACGCCCTAGAAGAATGGCGGCGCGATGTGTAACTTGTTTGTTTCCACAGGCTGAAATGACGACCATGACTACCACTGATAGATTTAGAGGTTGGGAGTAGGGCGCACTCCCGTGACTGCTTTTCTATACAAAATCCGTCCTGGGGCCGGGAACTCGGTTTTTAGTAAGCAAATTCAGTAAGGGAACACTTCCTTGTTGGGAGACTTCTCTCCAGCAAGGTTGATTAAAAGGAGTATGGAATACAGTATCTGTGTAACCGTTCTTACTCTTTGTTATCCTAGGAGATTCTCGTGAGCGATACGCGCTACGTGAACGAGCCGGCCAACAGGCGAGGGAACGTGTTCACGCACATCGTGCAGCCTATGGCGGACCATCGGCACAGCGTGCAGGCAGAAGTTCACGCGAGGTATAAACGACTCTCCTTCGAAAAGTTCGCTTGTCATATGTAGACAGCAGATATATTGGGTGTGATGGATGATATGGATCACTGCTAAGAGCGAGCGTTTCGACGGAAGCGTTGTAAAAAGTTCTTAACTAAGCAATTGCTGTCTGCAGCTTCATAAAGATTAGAGAGTCTGTGACATCTGTTGCTCTCTAGACGACCCCGAGGCCACCTTTGCCCATCATTCACCTTGCTTGCAATCGATTTGTCATTTATTTTTTAGAAAACGCGGCGATTCTTCAGCGTACACGATCTTAGTAAACAACATGCGACTGATGGCCATCCTCGATTGGTGGGAAGCGGCGAACCAGTTCATCATGCAACTACCTTTGCCGCCCTGCGACCCTGACCAGCAGCATTTGTAAGTGCCTATCCTAACCACTACAATCTTTACTGAAACTACTACAAACTCCTTATTTAACACCCGAAAGATTCTTCCAAACGAATGGTCAATGGATACTTTGCGGTAATAAGGAAAAACGCCGACTATTTGTCTTGTCCGTGATGTGCCAAAGTATCCAAATATAAGTTAATTTTGTAGAATACTCGTCAAATAATTAAAAAAGTTATGCATATTAGCGCTGACTCGCCTTCATTAGCCTCGTCAGTTCTGTTATAATTTTAATGAGTTTGATTTAATGTTTTATCAGGGAAGAGGCCCTGTCCGCCTCGCTAGGACAGATGGGAGCAGTTTCAGCCGGCACGGGCCACGACGGACAAGTGGAGCTCAAGCTGAACGTCACCGACTCGCAGCTCGTACTGGTTGAGGACGCCTCCATATGGGACACCAACGCTGTGATACTCAAGGTCAGTACACTTTAAATAACCGTTGTCTTTTATACGTATCTGTGGTAATTGTATTCGCACCAAGTTAGAACATTTTTAACAGTATAGTCGTTTCCTAGTGCAGCTTTAAAATATGATATGTATTGTCAAATATACGACAACGCCTTCTTTGACCCAAGCGTTCATCACAATATGTTCTTGCTGTAATCATTTTTAAATTTAATTAAATAGCAAATTTCCCTCCAACCTGACTAAAATACCAAATACTCGGTGGCGCAGTCGGTAGGATATCTATTTTGAATAATTTTCACTTGCTTGAAATAATACCTGAAGGTCCTGAAGTGAAGGCTTTTCTTGTTCAGAGTACGACAGTGATCACATACCGCGTCGCAGACGCGGCGAAACCAGTATCTTGCGAGCTCAACGAACTAGAAGTGTTCTCGTGTGTGCTGGGGCTGGAGGAAGAGACCGCGCTCGCCATCGTCGACCCCGCCGCGGTCACGGTCGCGCTGCACAAGGACCGCTCGCTACACGTAACTATCTTATACTATCTTCATTTGTAATCATGTTCAGAGTACGACGGCGATCACATATTCTGTATCCTGCGAATATTATCAGTCAAAAGAATTATGCACGATCCCTCGAGCCGGATATGAAAAGTGCAGAGAATGCACAGAGACACATCAAGATTGTTTACCTTATTTCTAATGCTAAAAAAAACGAACTATAGTACCATCACGCTCCGCGATTGTTACGCCATTTAGGGTCCTAGTAAAATTGGTTGTTCCATACTTACGCTATGGAATGTCCAATTTAGCTAGAACCCTAAATGGCGTAAGAGTGTTTTCACATTGTCCGATCCGATATCCGATGTAGGATCCTACATCTGCGTAGTCAAGCCGCGCGGGGGAGCGCCCGGACGCCGTCTTTAGCGGTCACGCACACTACAACAAGCATTATGCCTACACATACGCACACAAACAAATATTATCAATCCGACAGCTGATGGGGGGCTCCGACATGGCTGAATTTATCGGAAGCGCACTCTCAGAGTATGTATGAGAATAAGAATACTTTAATTTCAGATATCAACGGGCACGTTGAACCTGCGATTGTCGTACCACGACATGCGCATGTTCGCGTCGATGATACAGTCGCTACCGGCGCAAGTCCGCGCTGCTCTCTCAGGTAACACATAATTTTATTTATCTGTTTGAAGAATCATATTATTTTATAAATTTATAGACCAGAAATAAATAGTTCACGTTTTTCTTAATATTTATGTAATCGGTAATTATTCATAATTTCGTCTCATTCATATGCGAAGGCATATGTCTACTAGAAGAATGATGATATTTCCCAGGCAAAACAGAAGAGGAAACAGTAGATGCAGACGCACCAGCGAACAGTTTACACATGCGGGCCGGAGCGCGCCTGCTGCCCCCGCGCTGGCTGCCGCTGCGCGCGCCGCCGCCGCAACCTTCCGCAGTGTGGCCTCTGCGGGCCGTGCAGGTACTAATGCCTTTAAGCGGATAGGTGAAATGAGTAACAGGTTATTTAACTGCATTGTTATAAACGAACACCTTGTGTTAAGTAATTTTAAACATTCCTGCAGGTGACCGCCGAGTGCGTGACGCTCTGTGTGATCGACGACTGTCTGGACTCGGACGTGCCGTTACTGGAGATCTCTTTAGCTGACCTGAACGTGGAACAAGTATGTTTTTAGACACTCAGATAACTGTGTACTGATATTTTTCATTCGACCGTAGTTTTTGTGCGTGTGTCGGGTATGTAAAAACGGTTGCTATTGTCTTAGGATCTGCGTAAGATTGAAGAGTCATTTTCGGACCCCGTGCTGGTGTCTACTCCGTGCGCGAGCTCCGGGGCCACGGGCTCTAACGGCGCGGGCGCCGGGCGGCTGGGCGGCGCGCTCAGCGTGCACTACTATAACCGCATGCTGTCCGGTTGGGAGCCCGCCATCGAGCCCTGGAGGTGAGTGATGTTGATGTCCTACAGATCACAGTCTTGGTACATAAATGACAACACAGGAATGCTCCTGTGTGGTTTGACTGTGAGGCTTTGAGCTTCTTTTCTTTTTAATGCAGATCTGTGTTTTTATTATTATTTATTCCTTAAATGAATACTAACAGACAGGCTATACATGTTAATTGTACAGGAGGGTATAAACATAAGGTACTTATATCTAGAGCAGCGGTAACATAATATCAAGAGTGAATGGAACTTAAAGTCGTGATAGACTCCAATTAACGGCTGCTAATCGAAAGAAATTGCGATTCAGTGCTGTAAACATATCAGGATTGCATTGATCTATATACTATATTTTTAATCAATCAATTTGAGTTCTTTGACGTTATTTTTTAGTGTCAGATTTTAATACATAGCTTTGTGTGGGAGTAAACTCATTGTCTTTTCAAAAGTTTGAATTGGATGCAGCTTTGCGTAAAGGATAAACCAAAAATAATTATATTTTTTGTGGATTCGTACTTACAAATATTACTTGATTCCCTAAATTACGTCAAATTATGATTGAATAACGTTGTTCAGATTCGAGACATCATGGGAGTACACATTAACAAGTGGACTCGCGCTGGGCCGGCTGGCGGTGTCCGTGCGTTCGACGGAAGTGCTCAACACAAACATCACGTCGTCGCTGGTGGAGCTGACGCAGCTGGTGCGCGCCAACTGGACCGCCGATTACTACACGCAGGTGAGCAAGGCGTTGCTTGCCATACCTTTATTACTTCACGTATTTAATTAAAAAAAAATACTACAAAATACACCACATACAATGGAGCTGGAGTGTTCTTTAGACCCATAGTATTATAAATTCGTAATGTGTTCGTGTTTTAGCTATATAGTGTCAAAGTGCGCAACTAGACGCCATAGCTAGCTCATTGATCTGGTAACAGGTTCTGAGTGTACACACCACCACATGTAACAGGAATGCAGACACAGACAGCAGTTAGAACTTCAGTATGTGCTTAAAGTGTTTTTTTTTTTTTTTACACTGGAATTTATAATCAGGAATATAAAACCGTGATAAAATCATTTTAAAAATATTGTAACTTTGATTATGTATTTTGGCTTTATTTCAATATAAGTTTTTATATAATTTTCAGCCGGTATCCCTGGATGCATCGCCGAAAGGCAGCCCGGCAGGGCATCGGCGGCGATCACCGTTCGTGCCCTACGCTCTACGGAACCATACTGGGCATAAGCTATGGTTTACTACGCTACTAACTACCTGTGACGTGTGAGTTGACTTACAACTTGTCTAGAGATTGAAAAATCGGTTTTCATTTCTTTGCTGTTCTTGACCGACTTTAGGTTTAAGGTCCAAGGGATCCTTAGGAAATTATGGAGTGTTAAACTGGTTTTAGCAGTCTTTTCTTTTTTGTAGTGCCGCATTTACATATGCGACTAGTCGTGCGATCAGTGAACGTGAATATTTGTGTGGAGGCAGGAAAAGCGGTTCTTTACCATTCGCCTAGCCACTATTAGGATTTTTTTTTCTATATGGATGTTGAGATTTAGTTATAAACAGGCTGACGGAGACGACGGGGTGGAGCGGGCCCGACGACTCCTGGGTGGGTGTGCGCGGCGGCGACACGGAGCCGTTCTCGTTCGGCGCGCGGCGCGGGCGAGGCGCGCGCGCCGGGCCCGCCGTGCTGCACCAGCTGGCGCTGCGCCTGGACGCCTGGGGGCCGCCCGACCCCGTGTGCGTCGACCGAGTCGGGGTGTTCTTCCGGACGCTCACTCATGCGGTGAGTTGACGCTGCGTTTTAACAGACTTTAAAACGGAGGAGGTCTTTGATTTGGCCGACCGTCCTGCTCCAGCTCGTCTTAAAGCTGGGATCTTCTTCCTGACACTATCTTGTGGTAGAATTATTTTTGAGTATTTTTTATGTTGAGATAGTGTACTTTTATTTGACTCCAAATAAAAATTGATTTCAGCCACAGACAATATTCTCTTGTATTTTGTTGCCAGAAAACGGGCGCAGAAGCCCGGCTTGTGCTGGAAGTGTCGCTGGAAGGCTCGGCGCGCAAGCTGGTGACGGTGCGCTCGGCGCTCACGCTGCTCAACCGACTGACTGTACCAGTCGATGTGCGGCTGGAACCCGCTCCAGGTAATTCACTGGAATTCTAACAATGTGTTTGGTTGGGTACCTATTAAATGCCCTATGGTGGTCAATCTATTTCACATAAATATGGAAATTTAATAAAATCGTTTTGCTAAACCGACCTTATATTCGAAGCAGTACTTATTTAGATTAACCGTCATCCTTCTAAACTCATTATGCCCGGACTGTGTGGAATACATCTTTTGTCTGCTTCCTCGTCCTATTTTTCCACTCATACATGATTTGTCTTAGACACTAGTACGTATGTACATATATGTGCAGTCACCACGCGGGATTGTTGTGCCATTTAGAGTTTTTGCTAAATTGGAAATTCTATAGCGTAAGTATTGAACAACCAATTTAGCTAGGACCCTAAGTGGCGCAACAATCGCGGAGCGTGGTGGTACGAGTATTATGTTGATTTTCCCGCGTAACACCCACGCACTAGCGTAGTTGTAAGTGTGCCTAGCACCACCTCCCGCGTGTCCTACGCAACAGGAGTTTCCAATACGGTTGCACCGTGGCGCGGTGTGGTTGTTCCGCCCTAACATGAGGGTAACGCCATGTATTTCTAGCGGGCCCGGTCCTGTGCTGGCCGAGCGGGCCGCAGCGCGTGCACACGTACTGCGCGGCGCTCCAACGTGCCTATGCGGCGCGAGTCCCCGCGCTGCCGCCGCCGCCCATGCGCGAAGTGCTCGCGTTACACCCTGTCTCACTCTGCGGTACATTGTCGATCACTTTAGCGCAATTTCGTTAATCGCTTATAACAATAATAAAGCCATTTGTCCATACTAAGTTTGGTTTACATTTGTATGTGATTACATATTAATTTTTCTTATGAAGCCCTCCTCCAACTTAATCCAATTGCTTCTGATCGAAACTTATTTAAACGCTTACTACGTCCTAAAGTAATGGTCTTATTATACATTAATGTTATTGACCACCAGACGACCTGCTGCGCCTAACATCCGACGCAATTGCGTGGCTGAACGCACTGAATATTGACATTTAATTTAATTTTTAATTGTAATGTAATTTTTATTCTGTGACATTTATATAACTGCCTATTTTTGTATAAGCCATACGATTAAATAAATAATTGATTTCTTGTTGAACTGTTCATGTATTTGATAACTTTAAAAGTTAATTTATATTATAATTGAAATAGGTAGAGTAAAAAAAGTTAAGAGAAGTAGTCCCATCTGTTCTACCTTGTAGTTCCAGTGGTAATAGCAGAAACAGGGTGTAACGGTAGAGTATAAAAGAACACTATATTTGAGGGGTACACGGAAAAAACATGTCTAGTCACTCTGACATTTTGAGTAATCGCGGTTTGAAAAGAACGATGTACATAACATTAACCATATTATTTTTGTGTATACTGAGGTGTTTTAAAATGAAAAAAAAGTAGTTATATTTATGAGCACTGAGGTAACAGAAGCTGTAACTAATACTTTATTGAGAGCTCTACATTTTGAGACTAAAAATAAACATAGTCAATAACAAAACTCAGATAATACAAACAAACAGCAAACCTATCTACTAAATAAATGTTTCTTCAAAAATAAGATTTTTTATCTTGGTGTTTTTCTGAAACTTTTATGCTATTTCTGCTCAGAATCATAGCTCATTCCATCCCATTAAAAAATGGTCTCAAATTTTCATACATTTAGTATTCCCTTCACGCAACCGTCATTCAAAGTGTCTATATGGAAAATGTGTGTTACCGTTTGGATATAACATAAAGATACAGGTACCACACAGAGAAATACTGGGACATTTTTTGTTCAGTCAGCAGCTGAAGTTGCTAAGCGGGCGAGGTGTTCAAAATTACCTTGAGACTATCTTATTCTCTTAATAATAAACCCGCGTTAAGATCATTATGAACACCTGGCCCGCTTAGCAACTTCAGCTGCTGATTGTTCTATTGGGATCAAAGAAGAACATAAAATTGATAGAAAATATCACATTGAACATTCGCATTTTTTAAAGAAATGGTCACCTATTACAAAACGGAACTACCTACTTATACTTTACTGTTGTGCATTTAACTTTTCTATTCGGCTTTGTTTGCTGATAATTAAGATTACATAATTCAAATAATTTTTACGATTTTTTATATTTCTGCTCAAAAATAGTTAAACCCAAAAAAATGTTTTCAAACATTGTCAGTTTACACACCGCGGTATTCTAAATCTATTTTATTTATCCAAACCAACCTTACGGGGGTCTCCCTATTTTCGTTTGAGCAACTTAATTATTACAGAAATTGTTGCTAAATGACTCGTAATAAACCCCCTTCAAAAACAAGTTTTCAATAATTAATAACAACGGTATATCTACTAGGTACGTTACTAAAGTTTTATTATATGTACATATCTGGAATAACAGAATATTAATCTTTAATTTAGTCAATGTCTTCAGGAATATTATTTACAGTAGTACTAGATTCGGGCAGTCTACCACGTTTGTGCGATATTACCAAGATAATTGATTTTCCTCTCTTTTAATTTAGTACGTTTTTGGCAAAGAACTCGAAATATTCGGACATTCGGACTGGCCCCCAATCATAAGAATGTGACTAATTAAATAAACGGACGGCCCCGGGCTTCGTTTTTTACAATAGGCATATCTCATTTTGTTTTAGGGGAAGTAATTGACTGGTTGTTAATTTTATTTTAATTTTACGCGCAAGGGATGCCTTTCTAGAGATTTCGGGTGAGAAATCGAATGTAGCCTATATTTATTTAGATTTGACAAGCATGGCAATCAACATTCTTGTCATTCTTTGTCATAACACGATGAATTAAAATCGATGTAGGTATAAAATCTTGCACGATATTTTTAGGTGCAAATTAACAATGTACTTATAGAAAGGATCTGGTAATATAATTCACATGAACATGTTTAATGAATGATTGTCAGAAAGAATATGCTTAGTAAATATGTAAGCACCTACAGAAGGTAATGCGATTGGCATACGATATATCTTGGAATCACTAGCAACCAGATGCCAAACATCACTAGTTGAATAGGAAATCGATGAGTGTCATAGTAACAGTAACAAAGACAGGATAGAAACGGTGTTAACTCATAACAATGCAACATTCGTATCTCATATTTCCAATTAAGCCTATAGCTATGTTAGCAACAATGCACATATAGGAATTTTAATTGGAAAAATGAGAAGCGAACGTTTTGTTGTTCTGATTTACTGTGGGTGAATCTTTTCGCTCCAAAAATGAATTCATGTGTCTGCAATTTTTACTTTTCTCTATGTTGCCCTTAGTGTTTGGATTGTTTGGCCATGTTTGTGTATATAATAAAAAATATTTAAAAACCGGCCAAGTGCGAGTCGGACTCGCGCACTAAGGGTTCCGTATCATTACGCTATAAACGGCAAGAAAATCACATTTGTTGTGTGCGAGACCCACTTAAATATTTCTTTTATTCTGCTTTTAGTATTTGTTGTTATAGCGGCAACAGAAATACATCATCTGTGAAAATGTCAACTGCTTCATGTCAGACGAACAGACGGACATACAGATAGATGGACAGCGAAGTCTTAGTAATAGAGTCCTATTTTTACCCTTTGGGTACGGAACCCTAAAAATTACAGTGACAGTCCTGGGAAAATGATGGCACGCTGGCTTACTGTACTGAGGCATTAGTCCTCCTTATGTGTAACTTTTTGTACTAATATAGTAAATATAATAGTTAGGTATATAAGATATAATTGTACTGTAGACATGTTCTTTCCGTGTACCCTTCAATTATAATCATCATGTAATTACTTGTGGTGTATTTATTTGTTGAGTACTGATATTAAGTAAACGTTGTTATAATGAGTAAAATTATAGTATGACTTCGTTTTACCACGATATAAAGTATTTAATCTGTTGTCGTTTGATGTCTGAAAGCTACCTGTAGCGGGAAAGTTTGCACTTTACAGCCATTACGTTTAAGTAGGTATATAATTGTTCCACAGATCACTCTACACCATGGTTTTACCCACCTGGCCTCAAACGGCTCCCGCGATTCGGTTTGTATGCCACAGACCGAATCTCTGACCTTTTGTGTCTTCCGCCCTTTTCTCTCTTTCACGGCTTCCATTCTTCTCCAGGTCAATGGTCAGGCGGCAGCGGGCGCTGGACGACCGTCCCCGCCGGCGGTCTGTGGGCCGCCCCGCTGGCGCCGCTGCCCGGGGGCGTGGCTGTGCGCCCCGCGCTGCGCGGGGCGTGTCCCCCCGCGCCGGCGCACGTGGCCTGGCGCGTGCACGAGCGGTCGCTCCTGCACTTGGAGTGCCGCGCGCCGCCGCTTGACGTTTACAGGTCGGTCATGTACAGACAAGGTTCACAATTTTCAACCGTGCCGTTGCAAAATGTTCACTCCATGCGTTAGATACTAAACCCTGGTGTGTTATGTAATAAAAATTCGTACTTATACTTCCAGGATTACTTCAGTTTGTTTCCGTCTCTTTTGCACTTTTTTATCTTATTGTACTCAGTAATTACCAAAGTGTTTACATTACATAGATTCTGCTGCGTAGTAGTCCGAGAACGTTTCCCCCCGACCCGCGACCTGAACGCGGCCGGACACGCCCTAACCCTCGTGCCAGCTCTCCGACTAGAGAACCTGCTGCCACTGGAGCTGCAGTTCAGATGTTCAGGGTTAGACGTGCAGAACGTGGGCGGGGCGTTGGCGCCCGCCGTCACACGGCCCTTCCACGAGGTGAGTGTGTCTGCGCCCTGGGACCAGTTGCCTTTGTGACTGACATATTAGTACGGGATATTCAACCCAACACATGTCCAACAGAATTCTTAGGTGTTACATTATCAAACTTTTGTCACCTAATACAACGGCGATCGCCTCGAAAATGCTGTATTCAGCCACCATAACCTTCGAAATAATGGTTAATGGTAGAAAATGCTACGGCCATACGTGGCCGTTTGTACGATAAGTTTTTCTTTTGTGGAATAAAGATTTGATAAATAATCTCATCATGGCGGACATTGTCAAATTGTAACTTTCATCAATAAATTTGTTTTCTTATTTTATTGCTAACACATTACAAGACTATAAAAAGTTGCTACTTTACTTTTAACCATTCAGTACTTTTAATCGTCATTTCGAAACACTCGATTCAATGGGTTTTTTATGGTCTCAGGTAAACGTTGAAGAAGGCGTAGAGCTGAGCGTGAAGATAGAAGGCTTCGGTTGGTCTTCGACCCTGTCCGTGGGCGGCGCGGGAGCAAACTCCTTTACAGCCCGCCTGAAGCTTAAAGACTCCTGGGGAAGACGGTTATACCTCAATGCAAGAGTCGCTGTCAAACCTACGGATGGAATCAAGGTCAGTTCTTTAATTGATTTAGTATTTTAGTAGGAAAATTCCGTCAACGCATTCAAAACAATGTCTAGCTTATTATGACTTCTAATACGTGACGTACCTTCCAACTTTTTTATTCTTGCACAAGACACAATTTTAGATCCTAAATTGCCTTTCATGCCGATGACTTAACTGAAAATCAGTCTCAATTTCGTCCATATAATTTAAGACATACTTTTCATGTACAGATTTCGATCAGCGCAGCATACTGGCTGGTGAACCGGACTGGGCTTCCCCTGGTGTTCCGCGCGGAGGGCGCGACGGCGCCGGCGGCGGGGCAGGGAGACGAGCACGAGGTCGCGCGCATGGTGGCGCCGCTGCTGTTCGCGTTCGCGGAGGCGGACGGCGGCCCGACCGTCACCGCTCGGCTCGGCACCGGCGTGGCGCTCAACCAGGAGGTAACTAAACGAGCACGAGATGTCCGTTCCGTGGGTATCTGCCGAATCCTACACTGCAGCAGAAAACTGTGTCACCGACATGATTTTTTAGCTTATAAGATGTAACAATATTTTTTTTAAAGCCTCATAGGTGTTAATATATTTTGTTTCTAATATAAAGGCCATCTAGCGTTGAACTTGCATTGATCGTATTGACGTGGGTCTGAAGGCTAATTAGTTGCTGATAGGATCGACAGAGGGCGTGGGTTAGCTCGCTATCTGCATTTTATTAAGTAAAAGGTTTACTTTTATTAATTTACAGGAATTAAAACCTAATTAAATATTTTACAACTTTCTTCTTTCCTTTTGGAAATCATTATTAAGTATTTTTTTTATTGAAACGAGTTTAGGAAGCCGTATCTCCATCGTGCGCGCAACGAAACGCAGCGCAGCAGTGAAAGTATCTTCGGTTTGATCTGGCAGCTGTCATTTTCAATTCGGATGAGATGGTGTAGGTCGATTCGTTTTCTTCAAAGGCCAGTGAGCCACATTGTTTTTAAATCGCGGTTTAAACCGCTTAATCCTATTCGATGTGAATCGTTTTGTCAAGAGTGAGCCCCGGGTGCATGGAAATTATGCAAGTACCTATCCTCCGAAGGCCTATTGTCTGCCCCGGGGCTTCACGACTTACTACTTTACTAGTCCACGCGGTCGTCAGAGTCGAGCGTTTTACTGGTTTTACACAATGTTCCTACTTCCACCACCTGGTCGCGTTGTCCCAAGCGCACCCTGAGGCTGTCTGCAGCTGAGAGTGGACTTGTGGGAGCAGGTCCGGACTGTTCCCCGGTACTTTCCCGGTTCGAAGTATGGCGTCAGTGCAGGAGTGTGGTCTTGCAGACGAGGTCAGAGTGTTCCCTGTTATTTTATTAAGGCGCCCAATAATAATAATTTAGTATTTTTACCTATAATTTACCAAGGTCTTCCAGCATATTGAAACACAGACTCACCCCCTGTGCTCTAAATTATTATATATTTAAGTTACGACTGAGCTAGTTGCTATTATAATATTACCCGCTTCAATTTCCTGTTGGAATATATAGCAAATATACCGGTTAATACAAATTTCTTTATTTTTTATTTTATACCACTATAGGGCTCCCCGAACCGTTACAGTGGCAGCCCTACGTGTGGCTCTAGTGTGTTCAAGCTGGAAGACCATTATTCTATTGATTATTTCCTTATAGGTTATATAGTTCTAACCTTGTATTCTTACAAATACCTATTAATTTACCTTAGAGTGTTGCGGTACTGTGTAATTAAATCTTAATATTTTATTTGTACTTTGGAGGGTGTTTTAAAAATTCTGGAGTTTTGTAGTCATAAACGCAAGTAAGTTCAATAATTTCAAGTAGAATGTTATGAACAGGTGTTACAACTATTTCTATACTTACTTTAGTGTACATTTATCCTCATTGGTATGGTTGTCAAAATAATTGTTAAAATATTTGTTTAAAAATAATTAATTAATTTAGAATGTTTTATTGTAGGAGGGTTCTTGTGTGTTAAAAGTACAGTCAGTTGGAAGTATTGACTCTTATTTAGTGAGTTACCAGATATAATTATTCAGTTTTATTTATTAAATGCTAAAAGTGCTGACCATACCTATTTTATTCCTTTACCGAAGTGAAGTGTAAGCAAATTATACCTAAATTTTCCTTCAAATAGTACCGCAAGCTTATCTATTCTTTTTATACTTATAGTAAAATACTTATACTTATAGGAAGATGAATTTGTCTTTTTGATGTGAACGATGTACAGTCAGGTTTTTTTTTATATCTTGTTCTAAATTTATTACTGTTGTTCCGGAAGGAGGTTAATTTAAAATTAAATAATATTACTTACTATAGATGTGAAGGAGAATTATTAAGTACAGTCAGCCACATTATTGGTGCTTTATATATTATTACTAACTTAATGATAGTGAATTGCGGTTTTGTAAATGGTAGCACAAGATATTCATGTTAAATATGTAGTACTTTTGGAACCTTAACACAGTAAGTTAGTTATACATGTGAAGAGCATACAGGGTGATTCTCAAAAAAAAAATTTGACATCCATTTAAGTTTTGAATAACTGGTTGACCTCTTAGTTCTTTAATCGTTTAACTTAGTCCACCGTGCGCATTTAACAATATCCGGGTTCATTTTTTTTTGAGGTTTGTTTTTATTGTTGAATCTTATTGTAAGGGTTTTGTCCGGGAGTTATTTAATTTACCTACTATTCCTTATCTATTATCTCGACTTAAATCGAGTTTTTTCCTTATTACCGTTACGTTTATGGAGTAAAGACTTAGTTAATAGTTTCTTATCGGTGATTGCGCGTTTTTTTTTGTTGTTGATGTTTCGGTAGGAGTTTTTTCCATGTGTTGCGTGCAGGAGTTTTGTTTACGTATTACTTTCTTTCGATCGTGTCTGAGCAAACGTAACTCAGGCACGTGGTTTGGTTGTTCTTGGTGGGCGAAGAGGACGATTTAAAGACTCTTCGCGTGTTGTACCGGGGTGCTGGCGTTTTAAACCAGCATTCCAATCGGCACTGGCTGGTCGGGTTTTGGCGGATTTTAAACCGTCAAGCTCTTAATAGCAGTGTCGTACCTTTGTTAACGCTTTGCGGTATGACTTAAATCATATGCGTGAACGTTAATGTGGTTGTACGGGGGTTGTTCTGTGGTACACGCCTTAAAGCGTTGTCCGCAAACATCGGATTTTTTGTGTGTCAGACTGACAGACTTGCATTGCCTGAAATGGAGCCTGTACAGTCGACTTCCTTGTCGTGTTGTTTCGAGCGTTACCGTCTGACTGTCGTTCAGACACAGCTGGTCAACGTATCGTTGTTGTTGTGTTATTGTCAGATTTCCGCGTTCAGACCTGTGACGTCTGACAGTCACGGCCTGATATGCGCGCTGTATATATTTGAATTAGCTGTAGTAGCAGTCACCGATCTTAGTTATAGTAAATTTCACTTGGCTATATGCTATCTTCCGCTGTATCTCTTGGACGCATAACCCGCGGCCTGGGCCGTTCGTTATGTCACCAAGAAATATACGCGATGCGATGTTTTGTAGTATTGTAGCTTAGAGCTTGACTTGCAAACGTTGTTTATTATACAGTAAGTATAGTTTAGTGCGTGGGTTCGATTTGGGTGGTTGTTTTTTTTTTATTAAGTTTATTATTTTGTGGCGGGTAACTGTTGTTTACATTCTGTGGATAGATGTTTGGAGCTGGAGACCAGCTCAAAATTTTGCCTATGTTAAAATTTTATTCGGGGAGGGATGTACTGTAACAATATTTTTTTTAAAGCCTCATAGGTGTTAATATATTTTGTTTCTAATATAAAGGCCATCTAGCGTTGAACTTGCATTGATCGTATTGACGTGGGTCTGAAGGCTAATTAGTTGCTGATAGGATCGACAGAGGGCGTGGGTTAGCTCGCTATCTGCATTTTATTAAGTAAAAGGTTTACTTTTATTAATTTACAGGAATTAAAACCTAATTAAATATTTTACAACTTTCTTCTTTCCTTTTGGAAATCATTATTAAGTATTTTTTTTATTGAAACGAGTTTAGGAAGCCGTATCTCCATCGTGCGCGCAACGAAACGCAGCGCAGCAGTGAAAGTATCTTCGGTTTGATCTGGCAGCTGTCATTTTCAATTCGGATGAGATGGTGTAGGTCGATTCGTTTTCTTCAAAGGCCAGTGAGCCACATTGTTTTTAAATCGCGGTTTAAACCGCTTAATCCTATTCGATGTGAATCGTTTTGTCAAGAGTGAGCCCCGGGTGCATGGAAATTATGCAAGTACCTATCCTCCGAAGGCCTATTGTCTGCCCCGGGGCTTCACGACTTACTACTTTACTAGTCCACGCGGTCGTCAGAGTCGAGCGTTTTACTGGTTTTACACAATGTTCCTACTTCCACCACCTGGTCGCGTTGTCCCAAGCGCACCCTGAGGCTGTCTGCAGCTGAGAGTGGACTTGGGGGAGCAGGTCCGGACTGTTCCCCGGTACTTTCCCGGTTCGAAGTATGGCGTCAGTGCAGGAGTGTGGTCTTGCAGACGAGGTCAGAGTGTTCCCTGTTATTTTATTAAGGCGCCCAATAATAATAATTTAGTATTTTTACCTATAATTTACCAAGGTCTTCCAGCATATTGAAACACAGACTCACCCCCTGTGCTCTAAATTATTATATATTTAAGTTACGACTGAGCTAGTTGCTATTATAATATTACCCGCTTCAATTTCCTGTTGGAATATATAGCAAATATACCGGTTAATACAAATTTCTTTATTTTTTATTTTATACCACTATAGGGCTCCCCGAACCGTTACAAAGATTATTATTGTATATTTTTTTGAGTCGGAATTTGGAGAAATCGACTTGTTTTTACGAGACTCGGCGCTTAATAAACTTCTGAATCTTTAATTTTAGTTTGTAAAGTACCTATTGCCTGAAAATAAATGATATTTGATTTATACTTTGTAAATGTGATGGCTTAACATGATTGTTATTCCGCAGTGGTGTTCCCCATTCGGGCTGGGCCCCGGCACGGCGGTGAAGAAGCTCACGGCCGGCGACAAAGTGTACGCCGTCGGCGTATCCGTCCGCGCCGGCCGCGGCCGCTACAGACACACGAACATAGCCACACTCACACCAAGATACCAGCTGCATAATAACACGCCCTACCATCTGCAGTTCGCGCAGAAGTGTACCGCGACTACGTTGGTGAGTATTAACACAGCATACAGGGTGGCCAAAAAATAAGTGCATTCCCGTTGCCAGGGAGGTTTTGGGTTTATGAGCAACCTTTACTATGACACCAACCCCAAACGCGAAAAAAATTTTTACCCTCCCATAGAAAATGGACGAGCCAAAATGTATGAAGTAGCCAAATCTTTTTTATTTGGTAAGTTTACTTCTGAGTAACGTCGATCAGTCCTAATTGTGGTCGGTGTAACTGACTGATGAATGATGGTCGCGTATAAACGATCGTTTGCCTGTATTGTATTGTATCGTATTGCAGAACGACCCGGGCGCGCTGGCGACGCACGTGTCGGCGGTGGCGGGCTGCTACCTGCCGTGGCACTGGGCGCGCTGGGAGCGCGCGCAGCTGCTGTGCGTGCGCGTGCTGGCCGGCGGCGGCGGCGGCGGCGGCGGCGGCGGCGGCGCAGCGCCGCGCACCGCCTGGTCTGGCGGCCTGCGTGTCGACTCCCAGCGCGCCGTGCACATCGCCTGCAGGTATATCTATGCAGCGAAGAGCATGCCTATCATGTAACAACGTAGGGCTGCCCCGTTCTCGACAACGTTTTCCATTTGATACGGCGAACGTTCTAGCTCGAGAATGTAATAGTCGACAGAAAACGTTCTCGAGAACGCGAACGGGACGACTCTACATCCAGGCCAAAATGGTTGTATCTCAATGCATCTGTCGCGGATAAACACGCGGATGGGATTACTGTAAAGAATTAAGAAAAATGTCTGGTTTTCACTGTATACAAACTTTTCATTAGTCAAATCGAGTTTAGTATAAATATTATCTAATTATTTCCCATTCTTTAAAAAAACATTCTTCAAAATGTACTAATAGAACATAATTTACAGAGAAAACACCGGTGGTGGTGGCTACGTGTTCCTACGAGTAGAGGTAGTAGCACAGGGCGCTACTCTATTCGTGGTACTGACGCACGCCGACAGCGCGCCGCCGCCTCTACGTGTCGACAACCACTCGCCCGTCGCCATCATGTTCCACCAGGTGAGCTCGGAACCACAGGATTAATAAATATGGTAAAACAGGAGGTACTTCTTTTTATTTATTGTATTATGTATGGTGGCTAGTTTAAAAAATACTCGTTTTATGTTCTATCGTATCTAAGGCGTGTGTCTGGAGAAGTGACCGACACTGCGACCTAATAGCACTTCTAACTTATAGTTTCTCGAGGTCACAAAAAATACCTTCTCAAGTTTTCATTCTGTTCAGGTGGGATGCGGCGAAGAATGCGTGGTGGGCGCTCACGGCTCCGTCCAATGGGCTTTACCAGAGCCCGAGGGACAATCCGCCTTAGCGCTCCGAGCGCCGGGCGGCCCGCGGGCAACCTTGCCCCTTGACGCACTTGGCACGAATGTCATCCTGGCGTATCAGAACTTTATATACGTAGCTTTCGATAAAAGTGGCTCGTCGAATGATGATTCTATTCTAGTCTTGGAAGTGCCGTTGAACTCTACGCGAGTGATTCTTGCACGAAAACGATATGGTGACAGGTAAGTTTTTGTGTGTACCAAAATATAAATACAGTGAAACCTGGTTAATTGGCACCTGGATAAATGGAAAACCTCAATAATTGCAACGAAAGGTCCGGTCCCGGTCCCTTGAGACCAAAATGCCTCTATAATTGAAAGTTTGGAACCTCTATAATTGCAATTTAGATTTTAGTGCTTTTCGTAATTTTGCCTCTGTAATTGACCACATCGCAACTAAGACCTCTATAATTGACACTGTGCTAAAAAAATCCGTTATTTTAGCTCTTCTTATTACCTCTATTATTGAAACGAGACTTATTGATTACCTCTGTAATTGAAATAATGTAGTTGTAGACAGCAGTAACAATATTTTAATAGCAATGATCATTTTATTTTAAATCTTCATCCAGAATTCAATTTATTTATTGGGTATCTAATATCTATCACAGCCAAATAGGTAGGTAGGTGAAATAGTTTTGATTAAATCAAAAACAAAGTATGCGTTTTACATTCCAATAAAACTTTCTTCTACAATTCAAGGGATTTTTTTAAACCCAAATGATTAATAAGAAAATAAAGTAGTAATTAATGTAGTATAAAAGTGCAAGTCATAGACCAGAAACCCAGAAAGTAAGCTTGTAAAAACTACTTTCAATGGTTATTTGCACCTCCATAAAAGAAATTTGTCAGAACGCAACCTCTATTAATGAAAACCTCTATAATTGACACAACGAATTTTTGAACCTCGTTAATTGGCACGACCTGCTTAAATGAAAAACCTGGTTAATTGACAAAAAAATGCCGGTCCCTTGAAATTGCAATTATCCAGGTTTTACTGTAGTTTTATTTCTCGCCTATGATTGGATAAAAAAAGTACTTAATCAACAAAAAATTCCTTATAATATGCCCTTTTGCCAAAAAGAAAAAATGGCGATAGCCGACTACAGTTATAGTTTAAAATGAACTCTTATATACCGTGTTTTTTTTTTATTTCCGTTAATTTCAAGGGTGCATACCTGAGCTTAAATCAAGTAACTTTCCCAAAGACACCGATATTCTAATTAACTCCATTTCGAAGATAATCAATGTTTTATTTTTTTCCTATAAGGCCTCTACAAGCGTGTACACTTGCCTTAAGGCCGGTTTACATATTGATTAGTGTTTAGAATGAGTTCATACATTTGCTACTAAACTTAAGTATAATCTCGGTCGATCGATGTTTGAATTGACATTGATATGTCACAGATTTCAATTGTTTGGTTTAGTTAAATGTAATGCCCGTGTTACAACAACGCTATATGCTACATTTAATTACTTTTTAATATTAATTTTTCTGAAAAAAAAAAGCAAAAAAAATTTTTTTTTTTCAAAATTACCTATGCTATTTAGTTTTCTTAAACGTACTTAACCATACCCGGAAGTTAACGGAATTCAATAAAAACACGGTGTACATTCATATTAATGATAACTATATAGTGTAATTTATGTATAAAATGTATCGTGGTGATCAAAAGGGTAATGAAATTACATTTTTATTATAAACCTACATTGCATATAAAAGGCAAATAATAAGTACATTTAATAATATAAAATCGATTTGTAACTGTTTTAATATTTCTATACCTTGTTTTAGAGGCCAATTGTGGCGGCGCGGTCCCAACGACCAGCTGATCCACGAAGGCAGCTCGCCACCGCAACCTACAGATGCGTTGCTTACGGATGAACCCACCTTATCGCCACACGCAATGGTAAAACTTTCACAATTTTGGCATTCCACAAACGTACATCGACAACATAATTTTAGTATTAAAAAAAAAATGCAGTTTAAAGCATGCAGTTAGACAATTCAAGTTTTAATACTCGGTCAGCACGCTGGGATAAATTCGGTAGTGTAAAAAGTCTTTAACAAATGTATTGTGTAGTTTACAATTTGGTGCCGTGACCAGGATATTTATACCGGTAGTTCGGTGCCGAAAAAAATTAGCCTTTTGACGCAATGTATAGGGTGCAAGTTGGGAGCTACTTAGACTATACAGATTAATATAAATTGCAGGTGCTGGACATAGAGGGCCCGGCGCCACGCCCGGGTCGCGCCGCACCGCTAGTACTGCGCCGAGCCGACCCGCGTCGCGCCTCCACGCAGGCGTGGCGGCTGGTCGGCGGCCGTATGGCGTGCGCACACGCCAACCTGTGCGTGCAGCCTGACGGCGGCCTTATGGCGCTCACACAGGGTATGTGCACTCAAGAGGAAATCGGAAGAATATTCTGTCCATGGGTGAAATTGCGATATATCACTCATAAATCCAAACTTGCCAAGAAAAATAGAATGGAATGGGAGACCTTTTTATATCTCTGGGCGGCTAGAGGCGATGATCTGTTTTTCTTTAACCACGTCCGCGGTAAACAAGCATAAAGGTTCACCGAATGATAAGTTTATCCTATGCGCGCCTGCAACTACAGAGGTGTTACATGTGTGTTACCCTTTAGCCTTTAGAGACCTAATCCAACTATTACAGTGTTATCTAAAACAACTTTTACTTCGCAGGGAGCAGAGTGGTGTTAGGTCTACCGGACTCCTCCCGCGGACGAGTACCGTTACCACCGGAACAAGCAGTGGCGTGGCACACCCTGCGGCCCGGCTCGGGCCGGCTGTCCGTGGCGCTCTCGTGCGCCGGCCCCACGCGCATCGTCAGCATCAGGGACCCGCAGGACCCGGTGAGTGGTACACTGGTAGAGCCCCGTGTAGGTCTGCCGGACTCCTCTTTAAGACGGGCATCGCTAATTGTATGGTTGAATTTACGACTTGTGCACGCGTATGTGTTGTTGTAAGTATAACATTGTATCGTTCAGGTGTTTGAAATGCGGCTTGCGAGCCGCATGGGGCTCTCTGGAGTACGATTGCCGATCTTCAAGTTACCCAATTAACACTTACGCGGGTATCACACTGGTTCGCACTTCGCTCCGGTGTATGAGCGTAACAGCGCTATACGCGTAAATAGCGATGTCCCGCTTGCACACCGGAAGTGCGTGCGAATACACATCCAATGTGAAGACCGCTCTAGAATTCTTAGAGCATTGAAAATTGTTATACTTGCGGCTATTTTATATTGTTAGAACTAGTGATTTCTACTGTGTTTGGCTCTTCTCAAAAGTTTGCCAACCCCCTTGTACAGTCATCAGCAATAGTATCTTACACAACTAGGGCCGCAAAAATATATGACGCGCTCTTATTGCGCTCCAAATAAGAACGTGTCACATATTTTTGCGGCCCTAGTTGTGTAAGATACTATTGCTGATGACTGTACGTGAGGTATTTCCTGAAAAATGATAAGACTAGTTGTTGTAAATAAGTGTAGTACACAGTTTGTTGACATGTATATTTGTCGTACAGGAATCCGGTTGGATCGAGGGCGTCGAGACGGACTCTGAAGCTGACGAGCCGCCGCGCCGCGAATGGGAAGTGCAAGTCGCGCTGGCCGGTCTGTCGGTGTCCCTGATAGCGCGATCACCGGCTCAAGAGCTCGTGCACGCTTTACTGAGTGGCGTGCTGTTGCGGGTCGCCGCCGCGCGCGCCGCCGTGTTCGCGCTCTCCGTGCAGGACATGCAGTGGGACAACCAGGTACAGTGTGACGGAGTAGGCAATAGCGAGCTGCACGCATTAAGCTCTGTCGTGGTGTAATATGCCTCTATCGTTCTAATATGCAAGAGCGATAAAGAGGCACATAACGAAATTATTTATTTCGATTTTCGGGGTATCCTTTTCAGAATCCATACACTAACACTACTTTTCTATGAACACTTGTAAGGAGGTAATATAATGGAAAATTAAAACTAGTAGAATTTGGATACTATTTTTCTCCTGGTAGAATCAATAGCGCATTAAGATAGTCCAAATTACATAAAATTAAGAGACATCAAACATTTGATGTTTGATGTTAATTTAGAACCTATAAAATAATAACAAAATAACACACTTATTTAATGCTACTTTCTGTATCTAATCTATGCAGCGGCGGTAGCATGATCGCATTTTTATCGCCTGTCGTATCACGCATCACACTTCGCACTTACATACTTGTTAGTACGTGACAGGCGCTAGAACGCGACCATGCTACCCCGGCAGATCTATAAAAGATTCAGTTTGAAATTATTTTAATTTATATATATAAAAATTAATTTGTTTAATAAACTTATGTGATTGTAAACAGCTGCTGGGCACGCCGAGCCCCGTCCTGCTGTACTGCCTGCCCGGCACGCCCGGCACGCCCGGCTCGCCCGGCTCGCCCGGCTCGCCCGGCACGCCGGCGCTGCACGCGGCCGCCGAGCTCATGCAGGCGCCGGCGCGCCGGTACAACGCGCTCTTCTTCAAGCACCTAGTTGTCGCTTTGCGGCCGCTCGCCATCCGACTAGAGGAGAGGTTTGTTACATATTACGTGATTGTAAACAGTTGCTCGGCTGCTCTGCCTGCCGTGGCGCTGTAAGCCAGGCACGCCCGGCTGGGAGGAGAATCAGAATCAGAATCAGAAGAATATATTTATTGTGACTATAGGTATAGGAGGACAGCAACATTTCATTGATCATCATTTTCCACAAGAACCACAAGCTTTTTCGATCGTAACATAAAAAATCTGTTCAATGAAGACACTATGGTGGTCATGGATTCGAAAGTAGACTAAATATAAGGAGCACGGACTTTGATGAATTATGTCTGAGATATAACGAGGCATGGTCGTGACAAGATTTGAAAAAGGAAACATGTAACTTTAAGTGTTTCGTTGGACTCCTAATATCTAATATGATATATTTCGCAGACTGATCCTGAAGCTATGGTGGTGGGCGGCGCCACCGGACGACGAGGCGCGCGAGGAGATTGATGAGGCCGACTACGAAACTCGACGCATGCTGGACGAAGTTACCGCGCTGCACGCCAGGCGGTACTACTTCGCGCTCATCAAGATCATACCGAGCCAGGTATGTTTTGGCTCATAGATAAATATCTTAAAACTAGTATGACATATTATCATAAAATATATCTTAAAACAAAAAAAAAACACACTGTTAAGGCTGCGACGCATAAAACATCGTCTCAAAGCGCGGTTTTGCAAAGATCGCATCCGCTAGATCTCAGCGACCATTATGAAATTGCTCGTTTAGCTTATCGACAACCAAGGGGGGCGCGGCACTCTAACCCCTCAAGTAAAATGATCTCATTATACATATATCCGTGGTTCGCACATAACACCAAACGTCTAAGGAAAATTTTGCATCTTTTTTCCTGTGTTTCCATTTGGTGTATACATTTTTGGGTTTGTTTTTAAGTTAATTTCTGTTTATTTTTTCTCAAATGCAATCAGTTACCAAAGTGCAAAAAGGTTAGGCTAGTTGATGCATATACATACGTTATTACTATATAAATGTTCAGGCTAATACAAAACATGTGACAACAGGCTACCGCTTGATTCATGTTTTTCACGTATGCTATTCAATTGGTAAATTTTGTGTCATAATAATGACTTTAGTTTAGTCCCTAATAAACATACTATTACTCTCCACAGATCCGCCTATCAATGACAACGGCGAGCAAGCTGGAGCGCGAGCTCGGCGCACTCAAACGTCGGCTCGGACTCACGATGATCAAGTTCGAGGATGCGTGCGTGGAGCTCGAGCCGTTTGCGCGCGCGCATGTGTTCGAGCCGGCGCCGTATCTGGCACGGCAGATGCTCAAGCATTTTAAAGATGTAAGTATGTATGTAGGTCACGTATCGGGTACGCGTGCGCCACCCACCTGGCGTTTACGCGTGTGTCGCTCAAATGACGGTCACGCATCGGTCACTTGTCGATGACGCTTATCGGGCTGTCTTGCCCTCTTCAGAAATAAAGCGAAACACACAGGGCGTTGTCTGTCTGTGCTATTCTCGTGAACACAGTGCTCAAACCTTCGAAATAGGTCTGTTTTTAAAAAGTTGCCAACATAGTGTACGAATTGCTCTGGTACGGTTAAAGTTATAGTATGAATTTTCGCAAATTATTTTTACGCGCAAGACCCTAATTTGTTAAACAAAAGCCATTGTTTCTTTTGTGCGAGAGGTGGGCTACCGTGTGGAGCGCGTGCCAAAGCAACAATGTCGTTTAAAAAGCTGCTGTATCGTGGTAGTTTTAAGGTTCAAATCTCACCGGTAGCTCACCGCTCGCACGAAAACAATAGCTTTTGTTTAACAGATTACGGTCTTCGGCTTAAAAATCATTTGAGAAAATTCATACTATATAAATAATATTCTCTAAAATACCAGAGAGACGTATTTGTCTACGTATTTGTGTTTTATATTTTCTAAAACTTCTCAAGTAACTTCTTAACAGCTTATCAAAATCGAGTGCGTGCGTGTCAGTTTTTAGCCTCATCCTATACGAAAGTATCTCACCATCGTCTTTGTATCCCAGGAACTAAAATGGCAAGCAGCAAAGATCCTCGGCTCCGTGGATTTCCTGGGCAACCCACTGGGCTTCGTGGCCGATGTCTCGGAGGGCGTATCTGGACTTATATACGAGGGCAACGTCGGGGCTTTACTCAAGAATGTGACCCACGGCATCTCTAACTCGGCTGCGAAAGTCACTGGTGAGTCTTAATTTTTATAGACAAACTGCTCATTTCCTACGCGACTCATCTTTTGGTTAGAACATGTCACTGCCAAGATAGCTCGTCCAAACCGTCATTGCCTTATTGGGAAATTGTGGATACTTCAGCTGGCTATGTCGCTACAGTATTTTATTATCTTATTTTTAATGTTGTGTTTTTGTGACAGAATCCTTGGGTGACGGTCTAGAACGAGTAGTAGGCGATGAAGCACACGAAGAGACGCGCCGCCGCATCCGAAGTTCTGCCGCTGGTGCTCATCTCTCTGCGGGTCTGCGCGGACTCGGACTCGGGATACTCGGTAAGTAACTGGATAGGCATCACGTTACCCAAGATATGCGAAATAAACTACAGATTCCTTACTTTGGGTTAGATTTGTAAAAATATTGGTTTGAAAAACCAGGATTCATTGCAATAGATATCAAGGCGGCGAAATTCAATTATATCTTTGTATTTTTATAACCTGTTTGTATTTATAATATAATATATATAATCTGTTATTGATTACACAGGTGGCATGACATCTCTCGTGAAGCACAGCTACGAAGGCGCCGCAGCTGAAGGCCTGCCGGGCCTGCTGGCCGGCGTGGGCAAGGGGCTCGTGGGCACCGTCACCAAGCCCGTCATCGGCGTGCTGGACCTCGCCGCCGAGACCGCCTCCGCGCTCCGGGACTCCGCGCGCCGCGCCGACAAGTGGGTTAGTGCCGTCATATAATCTTTATCATTCAATTTCATTGTTTAGAGTTTTATCATCTCCAAGTGACATTTCTAAACTTCCCAACGATGTTGGAAAAGGCATATCCTGGTCACGGCACCAAATTGTAAATGATCTACAATTATACTTCGTTTTTAGCATTAGAAATAGGGTAAACAATCTTGACGTGTCTTATTGTTATAAGCGCTTTTGAAAGGTTAAATTACTACATTTGATGTTTAGGTGCCAGGTCGAGCGCGCGAGCCGCGCTGCGCGGCCGGCCCGGGCGGTCTACTCCCTCGCTACGACGCGTCACAAGCGGCCGGCGCGGCGCTCCTACACCGACTGACGACAGACCCGGCCGAGGGTTTCCTCGCTTATCGTGTCGTCCGCGACACGCCGCATGATATACGAGCGTTACTGTCGACCACGCATCTACGGATATTCACGTGCAAGCACGCGCAGCCGCAGATCGTCATGGAGACGCACCTCAGGTAGGTTTAGAATCATATTAACAGATCATTTGAAAAGTCTATTTCCAACATTTTCGTACAATTGCGCTCAGTTTTTATATTTATTTGTTCAATATCAGAAATGATTGTGGTCTGTAGGCTTGGCTAGAGCGTCGCGACTGTATCTCGCGGGTGAGATAGACGACTAGTCTTTTTCTATCGCTCGCGAGATACTAGCTGTCGCGGTGCTCTCTTGCTAAGCCTACTGTTTTTACAACGTAACGTAGTATGCAGCATACGGCGTCAACCCGAGGGCAAGGCCCTACATTAATCGAGCTGGCGTCTATTGAAGTGTATAAACAAACCCGTTTTTGTCTTGCAGCAACCTGGTATCCTGCGCGGCGGTAACCATCGGCGGCGCGCACTTCGTGGAGCTCGGCGTGCGCGGCGGCGGCGGCGAGGCGCTGCGCCGCCCGCGCGTGCAGTGCGACTCGGCGGCGCTGGCCGCGTGGCTCGCCAGGCACGCCGCCTACGCGCGGAGGCTGCACACGGAGGCCAAGCACACGCTGCCGCCTGACCAACCCTTACTAACCTAAGACAACGTCGACATAATGATATTAAACGACTTTAATGTTTTATGGCCAAAATAACGGACTGACACCATAAAAGTTAGTATTTACGTGAAATAAAACGTAGAATTCTCCTTTCAATAAGAGACGTCGTTACGATAGAAATTACATTACTGTTTTTTAAATTACTTACGTGCGCGAAATATTGACTGACATCATAGTTAGGTACCTACTACTAGCTAAACTTGATAAGCCTTAGACACAACCTAAATATATGAAACACGAATACATGATGCCCTACGCTGACACTTGCTCCTTTTATTTCACGTAATCTGAACGTGTCAAGTGTAACATTTTGATACTTGTTTTTGAGAGAAATATAAAAAAATGAAATGACTACTTTGAAAGATAGATTTGATTTTAATATATAAACGACATTAATGTTTCATTAAATACATTACCTACACGCTCGAAAAATAACTGACACCATTTTACGTATTATCTCACTTATCCGTATTGACCTTAAATCCCTTTATAAGCGACTTGGCGAAAACTGTAAGGTTATTTTGTATCAAGACAAAACGTCAGTATTGACGCTACTGCCATCACAACTCACATCTATACAACGAGACATCACAGACCTATTAGATTATAAACTAGGCTAAAATCAATCTTAATCATATTTAGACATAAAGGCTAAAACCCTGTGGCACACGGAAAGCATGAAAGCGAACTGCCGATCCAATGTATGCCGATGTGGGAACGTCGTTCAATATCGATTAAGCCGTGTGCTGCAGTGGGCTTAAAACGTAGAACCCAGTATGTATTTTAGGATGAGGGATTGTATTTTTTATGAGATGCAGCCACAAATGCTGAAAAGTGCACGAGTGCGTCGTAATGTAAAAATCCGCGGTATATTCGTGCGTTGCAGTATGACGTATTTGTGAGGATCCTTACATTACAACGCAAAATTACTCGGTGTGCAGCGATATTTAATGCGAATTGCAAATAATGCATTTCCCCTGAAGAATACAGAAAGAATAATGAATAATACAGTTCATCAAATGTATTCATATCAATCATTTATGTAAATAAATTAGACGGGTATGTTTAAATATAGATAAATTAATACTATAACGCGTAAAGTATAAAACTGAAACAACTGACAGCTGTAGTAGATGGCGCCCTGGTTGTAATTGGTTTGTCAAACGTGTGTTTTAGTATTTTTTGTCTATTTTTAAAATTAGAGTGGACCTAGTGCCTACCTTTA
This sequence comes from Cydia splendana, assembly GCF_910591565.1. Taxonomy (NCBI): domain Eukaryota; kingdom Metazoa; phylum Arthropoda; class Insecta; order Lepidoptera; family Tortricidae; genus Cydia; species Cydia splendana. Next base: position 880,546 of record NC_085967.1, on the reverse strand, counting down.
TGTAAATTGTTAATATATAACATTTGTAAAAAGTCTCGATGCAATATACTTTAGTGCCTATAGGGAACTAGATTATAGAACTTTGTATTATATTTGTATTTACTGATATATCGATGTGATAGGATAGCTGATTATTGAACAATGTCGTGACATGTTGAGAAGTAGGGTAAAATCATGCCAGACCCCTTAACCTCGTAAGCTCCACCGTACAGTTTCCCAATTTTTAATTAGAACCTTGTTGTACAGTAGATTAGGGTGACTTTCGTTTGTTTTAGTGTTTAGAACAATAAAACAAAAGAAATGCAACTTTATGTAGTTTTGGAAAGGTTCAAATTCGATTGAAACAGAATGTACATTGTAATGCACATTGGGCCTTACGAGGTTAAGGTACCTACAGCCACTGGTTTTTGTAGGAAAGACTCCAATTTAGATTTTTAAAAAAGAATACAGAGTTTACGACATTAGTGACTTTAAGTTTTGATTTTCAATTTCGTATCGAAATGCATTTTGGACGTTTTGTTTCAGATTCGACTCGAGACAATGTCAGGAGGTGACGTTATACGTATGGTTAACATGTGGATATAGTTTTGGTATCACAAATGACCAAACGACATGTCCTTTTGCAAAGCTTGACGTTTCGGCATTGACATAGCTACTTATAATAAAACTAGCTATATGGTAGCGACATCTCATGTCACTTTTTCGAGTCAAATAGGGACCCTGTTGATATGTTTAGTACGAAGTGGTATATGTATTACAAAATGTAGATATTTCAGTTACAACTGTACAGCTTTTCACGAAAACAATGCGTGATTTCATTGTATAAAACTGTGTATGTCGTGTTGTGAAATGCTAGTGTTAAAAACATGTAAAATCGGCATTTTCGAGACAAGAAAAAAATGTTCCGACACTAAGAGTCAAGCTTGTGTGCGAGATACGCACAGAGCAATATCATTGTAGAAGCGGTGTATAGTCTTAGTAAAACTCGTAGCGACGAGTTTGACATCTTAACTAGATAATGCTATAAGGCGCCATGTTTTGTCAGACTTTATACCCCTTCAGGGGCCCATTTCTCGAACGAACGGTATTAGTTTAATATTATTAGTGTATTTTATATATACATATATTTGGTACTTTGAGTGGGCTTAATATTCAAAGATTTGGTAAGTTTATTTGTAACACCCAATATAATAAGAACTTAGGTAGTCGAGTAAGGTGCCGACATCATGTCGGATAATAAGAAAAGGTCTCTTACTCGGCGTTTTTGTAAGCCCAGTGAGTCGGCCTAAAAGCCGAGGCAGTCTTGCGTTGCGGTAAGTAATTAACTGTTTCCAACTTAACCACTACGTGGGTCATACTGAAACTTTCTGGATTCTGATATATTATTTATTTATTATTTATTTAGAAATTTAATTCAGGCAACAAGGCCCATATTACAAATACCTTACAGACTAACATACATATGTATTTTATAAACTTAAAACTAAACACTATTTATTTATATATGCGACGACTTATTTTTTCTCAGTGGCCAGTCCAGGAATTTTCAGTATGCCCTAAGTATTAGTGTGCTGCCATGGTAACCCATACGACTTGACAGTTCATGAACTAATATTATTAGTCTAATACCGTTCGAGAAATGGCCCCCTGATGTGAATTCTTTGCAGATAAGTGACTTAATTGTTCGAATATTTTGAATAAAGAAAGAATTATATTTTGTGTAGGCGTGAAAGCAAAGATGGTAATGAGTAGAATTTTGGTTGATTGCCAACTATGAGACGGGAGCCTTGTTGCGGTTGACTTCCCTCGTTGGTTGCATGGAACATAGGCAAAGGAATACTTAGCGCCACTTGCACCATTCACTAACCCGGGGTTAAGCGGTTAAACCGTTAACCCAGTGTCAAATTGTACTTACTGGTAATCATGGTTACTCCAGGTTTAACCGGTTAACCCCGGATTAGTGAATGGTGCAAGTGGCCCTTAGACGAGTAAACTAGTGCAAAATATTATATTAGCCAAATTGACAGCTGAAGTAGATGATATTCGATAATCCATCACAGTTATAGTAAGGACGCAAGGCACGAAGAATTTCGTACATTGACACGCCATTTCCATCTCTATCGCACGCGCATATTTATTTCCCGCAAATGATGCCACGGGTCAATGCCACTGCGCGAGGGGGACAGCAATATAAGAAATGGCGTGTCAATGTATGAAATTCTTCGTGTTTAGCGTCCATACTTTGCCATAAAACAAATGGCAATGTACAGAGTGATATATTTGAGCTCTCGAAATTGAGGCTGCAATATATTGTACTATTTTACATGTCATAGTATTTCTTTATCCGTGGTTGGAGTATAAAGCGAAAAGCTTTAGGCTGTGATAAACAATGATTAACGCTCATTTATGTTTTGTTTATGTTTCGTTTCGTTGACCCGACGGAGGCAGCGCTTCATTTATATTTTATTATGTACTTCTAAATTATTTATTGGCTTTTTTCTCGACTTTATGTGCCTCTACTAGGGTGTAAGATGATTACAAAATGTAGCTATGGAGCTATGCTTTCTGTGGAATGGACAAAATAAGTATGTCAATTTTATTTAGCTTACAATTATAATTACTAACAGTGACACTTTTAAGTGCCCATCGGTCAGCCTTAATGTTTTTGCAATAAGGTTACGAATTGTCAGTTAATAGTGTGGACTATGCCCATTTACGTAAAGCTTCGAAATATTAAAAAGTACTAAAATGGCTTCATAGCTTTTAATAATATTTCTCTGTATTTATTTTCCAATTACGGTAATAACCTTGTACAGTCAGCAGCAGAAGTTGCTAAGCGAGCGAGGTGTTCAAAATTACCTTGGCACGCTCTTATTCTCTTAACAATAAAGTCGCGTCCATTTCATTTTGAACAGCTCGCCCGCTTAGCAACTTCTGCTGCTGACTGTACGTTTAGTTTTTAGTTTTTAGCGATACTTGTTATGGTTGTCTGAAATGGTAGAAAATTAGATTTGCGACAATACTAGAGGTACATTGTGTTGTAATCTGTATCATGCAATATATCTACATGTAGGTATCAGCACCAGAGTTAAGGTTAATACACAAATACTACAACAAGATTATTATGTAATGCCATTTTAAAAGTGTTCTTTTCGTATCGATATTTAAAGTACACAGCCAACTGCAGGATTCGCCTAAAAGTATCTTCAATGTATTTAGTTTAAATATCACTCTTTCGTTCATTTTTTACCTTTTTTTGCAATGAGTACTTTATGCAGCAGTGTGTGTATAACCGTAACTCATTTGCCTTTAATTATCTAAATAAATACGGACTTAATTTTCTACGTTTTCAGTACGTACCAAGCGCGTTCTTGTGTCTGTATATTTTCCTAGTCTTAGCGGCAGAGGGTATTTATTTACTTCTTATATTTTTAACTAGGTATATTGTTAATTTTAACGCTTGTTCGCACCGAAGGAACTGATATTTCCTACACACATACGGTCCAATGAAATATCACTGACTGATCATGTAATTATATCTTAAATTATGTATTATAATCAAATCGCTAGAAATATTTGTTGACAACTAATAAAATGAAACAACATTGTTAATCCCCAAAGATTCCATTTATCTATGTTTCACCTTACCCGGGCCACTGAGATTCGTGCGAAGATTCGTGAATTGTGCGAAAGTTTGCGGGCTGACAGTTTTTTTTTGTCAAACATCTTCGCGACGGGGTCAGCGAATGCGTTGTGATAGATTTATTGTGTGGTCGCAGAAATGTGGTCTATCCGAAGGCTCTAGGTTCATGCTTTATATGTGCGTCAAAAAACTTCTATAACTTGAAAATCCACGAATGTCTAGAAACATTCGCATGTTAATTCGCGAGTGTAGTATTTTAAAGGATGGTATTCCACCTATCCAATTTCTTTGTCCAATATGTCTGTGTCTCACATTTTACTTAATAAGAGAGTGGGATGCAATGACATTGGACAAATAAATTTGACAGGTGGAATACCACCCTTACACACGCAGGCATATTTAAACGTATGTACCAGCTCCTTTTGTGCGAACAAGCTTATATGTTCAAACCTACAGTTCGAACACGATAAAATGGTGTTCACTTCTAGCTTCGTGTTCAAACTGTAAACCTACCTCGTTGCCAAAGTTTGGTTCAGAACCGCTGGTTGTTTGCATCGTACACGCTTATTTATTGAATGGTTGTAAGTTTATTTATAAGTTGATAACAATAAACTCAATCCTTGAACAAGCGTTTTAATGTTCCCATACTTACACTTGACCTTATCGCTGATAACATTTATCACTATTTACTTATGTAGATGTTGTGATTTAAGTACCTTCACACATTACATAATAGTTATCTATCCAAATACCTACTCAAGAGCGTGATTAAACACGTAACTGCTATTAAATATTATTTTTTGTTTATTCTTGTATTTATATACTTTTATAAACTTTTTAATTAAAACTATATTTATGCTTTGGGTGACAGCGGCGCCGGCCATCTACTTCAGCGGAATGATGTCAGACTCCCACCTCGTTTTGTGATACTGATGCCTACTATATTGGTGTCAGAGGAACACGTAGATTAATATCAAATCATTACGCCCTTGGTACTTTTACCAAACGTATTGCACCGTCATATCGTCTTACTCGTTGACAAAAGTCGTCCACTAACATAATATATCGTAAACCTTATCACGAAGACATTAAGGTCTATCAACAATTAATTTTATTAAGAGTGTTGCAGTAACAGATAACAGAGATCTGCGCCCGCGCTCTGTCACAAACCTCCCGGCCGTCGCCACGCGCAGTCGCGTGAAGCAATAATAAATATAACTGATAAATCAAGCCAGAGGTCACCAAATCTACAGTCACCCGTCAACACCGGCTTGTAACGTATGTATTTATATATCAAGTATATTTTTTTAAAGGGTCAGTGAACTTAACCTACAACTGTGTCAAATTACCTAGTTTAAAATGCAAGTAAGATTAGTGGTTACGTTTTTCGCTCTTGTCAATGGAGCGGCCTTGAACGGCCGTGACACAAGGTGAGTCTGTAATGAATATAATGATATTACCAATATTGAATAATATTACGGCTATTATATTAAAATTGGAGTAGGTACCTTTTGGTTTTCCTTATTGATTTATGTTTTGCCTAAAGACGTTGAAAATGGTTGTGGTATTTCAGCATGACGTCCGTAGACTACTCAAAGGTTCCGATCCTGGAGAAGGCTCTTCATAAGCCGCCTTTGGAGGAGATTGTCGACGGTAAGTTCATATAAAAAATAAAATAAGTAGGTAGACAATGTACCTAATTGTCCTAATATTTAGATATCAGGCGATAAATAAATAAAAATGTTTATTTCATTATTAAAATAACACATTTAAACTAATTAAAAACTAGTGATGTACCGACTATTGATTTGGCCGACTAGCCGACTAGCCGACTAATCGGCGCTCGAATGGCCGATTAGTCGGCCGACTAGTCAACTAGTCGGCCAGATCATTAGTTTCGTTTAAGTTCGGTTCAGATCACTTATCACAATCGTTTTTTTCCCTGCGTCGCACTGTTCTGTTCATCTTATTATAGTAACGCTAAAAAATAAAATAAAATAAATAAATAAATCCTAAGGCTATTCATACGACAACCGGACAAGAAAGCGACCACACGGTCAATAATTCGAACAAAAGTTTTCGTAAGCGCCCTAAATAGGAATTTGGGTAAAATAGGTAAGTTTATGGTAAATATTTGCTGTGTATTTCTTTTTGCCCTGATTGTATATCACTTATAAAGTGCCGAACAATCGGCCATTTTTGCCGACTAGTCGCCGACTAATCGCCGACTACAAATGAGGCCGGATAGTCGGCTTTCCCGACTAGTCGGTACATCCTTATTAAAAACTAAACTTAAATATAAATATGAACTAAATAAGTATAAAATAAGTTGCCAACTGAAGCCCGTCCCGGGCTGCCCCCGACGCAAAGGTGCCCATCACGCTCGCTTCGTTGCCGCATTGGATTGCGATGGACAACCTTTGCATCAGGAAAACCGAGCGGGGGTCAAGATAGATTAAAAATTCTACCGTAGTGTATCTACACTACGGTAGAATTTTCTATCCCATGCTATAAATATATAGACATTGCCCTTAGTGAAGTTTCCAATTTACTTACATGTCTGGAGGTTAAAAGCAGTGTAGGTTATTATGGTTGCTAGATCCTACTAGCGTAAGACAAAGAGAGTATGATCATCTCTGTCATGTTTGAAATGAGACAGTCCTTTGGCCGTCATTATCTATTTAATGCTGACTGTACCTCCTGTTTTTTTTTCAGTACTGTCCCGCGCTCTCAAGTCCAACTTCGAGTCGGTGGCCGTGTCGGCGGAGGTCAGCCCCGACCTCAGACAGGAGCCTTACGGTCTCACCTCGCCAGGTACCAAAGCTCACTGACATAAGTAAAAGTATGACCGTACATGCATGTTACTTAATGAACACAAAAATGCACTAGCTCACTAAAGTTCGTTTTTTTAAGCATTAGAAATTAGGTAAACAATCTTGATGTGTCTTTTAATTGAAAAACACATTTTAAAAATAAGTTACGGCAAATATGTAACAATTATGAATCTAATAAGATCATTTATATTCTTCTGCTTTCATAAGTAATAGTATCTGAATTTTAAAAAGCGTTTTTCAATTAAAAGACATGACAAGATCGCTTACCTTCTCGCAAGTTCTTTCTAATGCTAAAAAAAACGAACTATAGCATATTCCACGTATTAGTAAAACTAAAAGTTAAAGTATTGACAGTCATGCTTGACTGTTTTTCAACTGTTTGGAGTCCGTAATGTCGACAGCCGGCTGGCCTTCTACCATCTTCACGAACAACCTTCCCCTGGTGGTCCATGACAGCTCCCTATCTTCAAGAAATGATAAAATAGGCTCTTAAATGCTCGGAATCGTACGATACTGGAGTTGTAAACGAAACGTCCATACTAATTATGTCGAATAACGTTAGACTGACGACCTAAATGTTTGCTTGACACAAGTAGATAATTGTTGTAATGTAAATAGTTATTTAAAATAAAGTGTAAGAGAGTTGATAACTAACCCATGGAATTATTTTTATCGTATCTGCTCATTGTTTACTAAATAATACCATTCTGAGATTTCTGATAACTGGCGTTAATGGTAGAGCCGAGTAGGTATGTAAATATTATTTTCTGATTATATAATTATCGTTGCGTAATATATAAGTATAATAAATATGATATACTCTCTCGTTAAGATGTACGTGATATACTCTGAGAAGAGCGACGATTTCTATCTAATTGAAGGTCGACCCTCTTCCGATAGCCAATATGTTTTAAGTTGATATTTCCGACCAAAGATTCTTTGATTGTTCCCATTAGGTGACTTTATTAAACCTCTTCTACAGTACGAGTGGGTACATTTCCATCTCCACCACTCAGATGGTTGGTTTGAGTTCGAATCTCGCCTCAGCCTAGGTTCTTTGCTCCCGTACATACCAGTCAGGAAAGTTGCAAAACTTGCTAAGAGACAGATGGGCAATGTTCCAGGTCTATGTGGCAACGAGAAGCTGATAGAGCTCGGCGGGCCCCCGTACCTCGTGCCTTTAGTGCAGCGTGACAAGGTCTACGACCTAGCTGACCTGGCCAAACAGCAGCGCCGGGACCCAGCCTTCCTGGCCGGTGCTGGCGCGGGACCGTGGCCCTACATCGGGGTTAATTGTGAGGTGAGGACTCTAGTGACAGTAGAGCAGGGGCCTACAAATTAGAGACAAGGTCTACGACCTACCTGAACTGACCAAACAGCAGTGCCGGCACCCGGCCTTCCTGGCCGGTTAGTGTTCTAATGTTGAGGAGAAACCTGCATATGCACAGAGAGACAAATAAACCAACAGTCGTAAACAACGAGGCGCGCATGCCAGTTGGGGTATGCAATGAACTGTTATATGAAACATAAGCCTTCTTTTTTATTACCTTGCGTCAACATATACCTATATTGTATAAAGTCAGTGCGGTTATTATCTTAGGCTGGTAACCGACGTTGATAGTATCATTCGGGGGAGTTAGCACTCTGCCAAAACGTTCAGGAAAAATATAAAAATCAGAGTAATTGTATGTGTCTAAACGATGATTTTCTGTCCGTTATGGTAAAAGTTTTAGAAGCCAGCAATGATCGTATAGTGTGCCAGTAGAAACAAATGAAAATATAAACAATACATATATCTTAATACAAATAACGTGATGTTGCAGGGTATAATCAATCTGTCCATCCGCAATGGCTCCGTAGATCAAGGCACGAGGATAGTTTCCGTCCATCCTGTGGGGGCAGCCAAGGGCAGCAGCGGCTACCAGCAGAGGAGGCTCCCCAACAATGAAACCAGGACTGCACTCCTGGGCAACTACCTCCTGTCAGATGGAAGCCCCGGCAAGGTACGTGACTAAAGAGTTGTGTAAGACTTGCTTTGGCAACGTATGTAGCCGCAGCCGTTGCTAAGGCCAGCAGTGGCTACCTATATATACTCCTCAACGATGAGATTACTACGATATTGATCTATTTGCCGTGAGAGGCAGCCAGGGCCGGAATAATCATGTCGAGGCTCTTAGGCAATGCAATTCTCGCCCATTTTTTCTCAAGCTCATCTGTTTTTAATTTATGAAACACTTTCAATTTCTTTTGTACACATGCGGCATTTACCTAATGGTCTTGACTGACTTTATCTATCTTGACGTTGCAGGTCATAAAAGTGGTGGCAAAGAAACGTATTGGACAGGCCAACTTTATCACCTCAATCCGTGAGGCTCTTAAGCAGCACTACGGGGACAAAGTCGTTGGTAAGTCACATTTTCCATGACATAACAAATAGGACAAAGGTTCTTTTTAAGGACTGTAAACTGGTATAGCTGGGTTATAAATGGAACATAGGTAGCTTGGTTATTTTTTGAATACACAAGCCCATTAACCTTCGTTCAAGAGCTGACGTGCAACTTTCATTTATTATATAGTCTCGCCTGTATTGGTAAGCCCTTATATTATGTATCTACATATCTAGTGACGAATTCATTTCTAATATCACTTTTTAAAAATCTATCTATCATGAAAAACTTAAGATTTATTTAGAAACCATTGTTTTGACACGTCATTCCTTTCATCAGGCCTCGGCGGCATGTTCCTTCTCCGCGCGGGCAAGGTGAAGCACCACGTAATGCCAGATTTCTCCAAGAGTCCCCTATGTTCCGACTCCGACGTGGACAACTGGCTGCACTACTTCGAGATGCGGGCCCCCATCACTCACGTAGGGACCATGGTTACTGGGGACTTGGTACGTACACAGTACCTACACACAGACATACATAGCTACATAAATACATTCAAGCCGGTCTACGCAGATTACTTTCAAATATACCGTTTTTCCCTGGCCATCAGTTTTCGGCCATACGAGTACATTAATATGCGGCGGCTGCCTTTACTCGTGTCATGGGACGCACGCAGGTGTGGAAGAAATCTAATATAAACCAGGCTAAATTGCGTTAAAGCGATGGACTAAATACTGGGCTATGGAATACAAAAACCGGACGCCTGCCTAATAAAACGGTAGGTAAGGTTAGATGGGGTAAGAGAAAGATCGGGGCAAGAGAAACACTTGTAGGGAATCCTCATACTGTTTCTCTTGTCCCTTAGTAAAATAAACTATGGATCTCCTAGCCCACATGACTTTATCCAATTTTATTTCCGGCAGACGGTGACTCCTAAAAAGATGGAGCCATCTTGTTATTACAATTTTACCTAACTGTTGTCTAGCAGCTAATTTGCTTGGAATATCTAGTAGTAGTAGTAGTAAAACACTTTATTGTACAAAAATCAAAACAGGAAAAATAACATTCGTCATTAGTACAAAGGCGAACTTATCCCTTCAAGGGATCTCTTCCAGTTAACCTTTGAGCAATTGAGGGAGAATTGGAGACGGTAGACATCCGTACTGTACCAACAGCGTAAATAAAAGAAAAAGAAAAGAATAATAATAATAAAAACGAAAATTTCTTAGTTACTTATAATGTTAGCAGCTTACCTACAACAAATATATATAAATATATATATATATATCTAGTTCTTTAAGATTGCCACAATCTTTATCGTCACTGCATAATTTGTAACTTTACAAATGTTTGTCCGTGTACAGGACCTGGACCTGCGCGTGCAGCACTTCCACGGCTGGGGCCCGCACGGCGACGGCGGTCACTACCACTACGACACCACGCCCGACACTGTCGAGTATGAGGGCTACTTCACCGTCGCTTCCAGCGTTCTGCGCATTGACGCGCCTACCGTCACTCACAACATGGGCCGCGACTAAACATACGCCACTATACTATCCGCAAACCAAACTTACGACTGAGGTCATACTCGTATTGACTAATTATGACTTCAGGCCGAAGGTTGTCGCGTTTCGGCGGTTCCGGGGCAATGGGGCCGAATTCTACGCCGGGTCACACGACGGAGCCACGCTGTTACGTCGTCGCCCAAATCGAACTAACGAAAATACATTGAATGATTTGTCTAAACTTGATAAGGTTAGCGGAGTAGTATTTTTCCTGTTGCCGCTCGATTCTTCTCTACTTCATATAAAAGTAAAAACTGGACAAGTGCGAGTCGGACTCGCCCACCGAGGGTTCCGTACTTTTTAGGATTTGTTGTTATAGCGGCAACAGAAATACATCATCTGTGAAAATTTCAACTGTCTAGCTATCACGGTTCGTGAGATACAGCCTGGTGACAGACGGACGGACGGACGGACAGCGGAGTCTTAGTAATAGGGCCCCGTTTTACCCTTTGAGTACGGAACCCTAAAAAAATACCTTCTAAAATAGTAATTATCTTGTTGTACGTATACCTACTAATTAAGTTTTATGATTTTGTTTTTATAATATATTTTGATATTTATTATGTGAAATGATGGTTTTAATTTTAGTTCCTTTAAAATCTGTAGGGGGTCGGTAGGGGTGGGGGGTTGGCCTCATATCTCGTTAATCACACCGCAGATCATACCTACAGCAAAGTCAATAAAACTGTGCAATCCCCGTGTCTTCAAATAAAGTCCCCTTGTTTACTCCTCGGTCATATTACTGGGAGCTGCCGAAATTAAACCTGCCCCTCGCTACTTGCCTCTTGACTCTCTTGAGCCAAGTTCGAGTGTTTGAGTCACTGGAATATAAGGATACTCGTACCTACATTGTGGGGCTAGAACGAGCGGTAGAGCAGTTATTCGCGCGAGAATAGTCGTTATTTTTTAAATACGAATTACAAATTACACGATTACCTACATTACAGATCTTTATGGGTAAAAACAAATTTTACACTGTTGTTTGTCAAAAATGTTTTCGACTTTCGCGCGTTATTGACGGGTCACAGTAGTTTCTTATATTTGGTTTCATATATGTATGATTTATTAACCTCATAACAAAGTTATATTATATTATACTAGCGACCCGCCCCGGCTTCGCACGGGTTAACAAATTATACACCTAAACCTTCCTCAAGAATCACTCTATTGATAGAAGAAAACCGCATGAAAATCCGTTCAGTAGTTTTTGAGTTTATCGCGAACATACAAACAGACAGACGCGGCGGAGGACTTTGTTTTATAAGGTGTATAGTGATAGTGATGATAGTAGTAGTAGTAGTAGTAGTAGTAGTAGTAGTAGTAATCACTTTATTGTACACAGCAGAGGTTTACATAATATTTACAGAAATAAAGGTACAAAGGCGAACTTATCTCTGTAAGGGATCTCTTCCAGCTAACCTTCGAGTAGATGAGGGGAGAATTCAAATAGTGATTGACATTTCAATAAAAAATATAATAAAAGCACTTTAAGTATTTTTTCACTACACCAGCTCGGAAAGGCTTACTTTGCACTTCAAAAACTGATAGCAAAGTTGCATTTTATTCACATGTGAGGCAAAGTAATCAAATGCAAATTTTGAGTTGTTTTCTTATGTTTGCTGGTAGAATTGACTTTTAAATGATGATTTTGGATATCAAATATTTAATAACATTCATTTGGATTTGATTTGGTTTGATTTTGTTTAATATTTTACATTTAATATTTGCCTCGGGTTGGTGTGGTGAAAAATTTTGTTTCACTCGGGGGTAAATTTTGTTTAACCCTCGTGCTTTGAAACCCTCGCAACGCTCAAGATTCCATTTTTCGAACCACTCGCTACGCTCGTGGTTCAATTTTGGAATCTTTCGCTTGCTCGGGTATCAATATTAGCACGGGCCGGTAAAACAACAACTTTGCCCCCTTGTAAAACAAATAACTATTTCTGGCCTATTTGTCTCGTACGTATGCCCCTATGTTCCTAACAACATTTTTTTCGTAAAAACAAGCTAAATTGATTTTAAGTAATAAACATGTACAATAATCATTCTCAATTCGCATTACTCGTATTACTTTCACATTAATTCCGCACAAAAACTCCATTTTAGTTTTAATTATTTTCATGCGCTTGTTAAAAACGCCTGAGCAAAGCGACAAAAGGTAAAGCGAGGGCGCGGGATCAGGCGCTCGAGCGTTGCATTTGCTCACAAAGGCTGAGCTGAACATTATGCACACACGAGAGTCGCGAGCCTACTCGCTACTATAGACTTAGTTTTTCTCACAATCAACTCGTTTATTTCCAATTTACACTCTTGTGAGTCAAACTAACATTAAATTAATACACACGCTGGCAAAACTAATACGCACGCAAATCCAAAAACTTTAAAATACACTTTTTTACATTCAATTTCATCGAAAAAGTAGGTCCCTGTACACTGTATTTAAGTATTCAATATTCTTAACGAAAGTAAGTAGAAAAAAGCGACCATTTTACAAGTTTGCATTTAAACATCGTTTGCTATTCATAATATTCGGGTGCCACTTAGGACCCATTGCGTTTGTAACATTAATATGTTATATTTCTCATATTATTATCCTCCGTGTGCCATGCTACATAATATAAAGTTATTAAAAAAATACATTGGTAGGGGTGCAATGCTCTTCACGCTCCACCGCGTTCGTTTCACACGTTTCGGAGCTGAATGGCAAATGCTAGCGCCGCCCGTGCCGAGCTCGTTCACTTGTTCACTATTGTCTTGTTTGGGATATTTGTGCATATCGCTTGCATACGGAATTCGAGATGAAATAGGAATTGGGGATGGCTGTTGAAAAGGACATGAAAGCACTCTTGATGATAGCTATGCGAGGTATGTATGTGGTGTTTGAAATGCTGACATGAAACAGATAGAGTACGGCATCTTCACCACTTAGGTAGATGATTAGCGGTCCTCAACTATGCGTTTCTCCAGAATCGTCCTGCCACGCCCCGCTAACCACAGAGAAATATAAGTAAAGAAAGAGTGGTAACTCCATACATCAGTTTTCTTACCAAAACGCGAGTTATTTCGTAGGCGACATCTAGCGTCAAATAGCGGATTGTATCAGTACCTACTGCTAGTTGACAATAGGCTAAACAGTGATGGAATGAACTGTCGCCTGCGGTCTTTCCGGACCAAAGCGGACCGGACCGGACCAAAGTGTGTTTGTCTGTTTACCTGCTAAACTACGTTACTAGGTCTGTTGTCGCAGCTGCGTATACCTACGTCGAATGTACCGAGAGGTTATTAATAAGCATAATTTACAATAGATTGTGTGTAAAGTGCCCTACGTGTGTCTGTAGTAAAACTAGTATAATAAAATAATGAACGTAATTATATTTATGTAAGAGGACTTTACGAAATTGTCTAGAGTAGGACCAAGCTAAGTTTTCATGCAAATAATAGGATTAGCGTAGAACCGGGGGTGAGAGGTGTAGATACAGACACATTATGAATTGATTAATTAATTAAGTGGTATATTCACACAAGCTTCTCTCCGACAACTCATACCCGAGTTAATACTCAGCAGTGACCGAATATGCAATGTCAGACCGGCGGTTTTGGAATAAAATTGACTTGAAATTTGTCATTATCAAAGTCCTCAATGTTCAGTTTCATTACATCTAAATCTAAACTAAACTCTCGAACACCTTCAAGAAAAGAGCGTATTAGGCACTCCTATATTAAAGGCAGGGTAACGCACTTGCAACCCCTCTAGTGTTGCAGGTGTGTTCATGGGAGACGGTGATTGTTTACCATCAGTTCATTCGTCTGCTTGTTTACCTACTATATCATAAACAACAAAAAAACCAAACATATGACCAAGATTCGATTAGGTACCTAAGTAGTATGTCATTGCAGTCTCCGAGTTGTGTCCAATTGATATGCGCAAAAGAGGGTTATAGCCTGTTCTAGTTCTTTTATTTTTGTAAATAGCGGACTACAATTCTAATTTGAAATCTCTCAACCAAGAAACCAAAACCTTAATAAATAAAACTCATAGTTACAACGTAAAACAGCAAATAAATGACGACAACATTCGTACTGAATCCAATTAATTTTAATACAAATACCATTTATTTATTCAGCTCTACGAGTATGTTATCAGCTTATGACGTCGATTATCATACAGCAGCGCTATTCATGAACAACATTAGCCAAATAGTACGTGTGTAATCTAATGACCACTATAAACTCAGACCTTCGATTACGTATAAACGCTACGGGTCATAAGATCAAGTTATAATAGTAATACACTTGACCCGATATTCGATAGATTTGTCAATAGCCTAGCTGTTATAGTGACGTCATGGGCGGTAGGAAGTGACTTGCTATTTCGACGGCACCGCCACAGCTGAGGTGTCCGAGTGGTTAAGGAGTTGGACTTGAAATCCAATGGGTTATACCCGCGCAGGTTCGAATCCTGTCCTCAGCGATTCCTTTTTATTTTTTTTCTGAGCATCCAGTGATAGGGTGAGATATCGTGAGTTGTACCAATACAATACGCATTTATAATTTTTTTATAAAAACATACTTAAATCACTTGAAAAAATTGCTTCTTGCGGACAATCTTATTAGAATATTAAGTATTTAGGTCAAAAACTTTTTAGTATGACGAGTTATAAGCTTATAAGTCTTTCCAGTAGATCAGTAGTAGGTAGTTTATTTTATAAACGGAATATGAAGACGCTGGTTTCTCCGAAAGTTTTTGACCCACTTACTATTTTAAAAAACTATTTCAACGACAA
The DNA here is from genome assembly GCF_910591565.1 of Cydia splendana. Taxonomy (NCBI): domain Eukaryota; kingdom Metazoa; phylum Arthropoda; class Insecta; order Lepidoptera; family Tortricidae; genus Cydia; species Cydia splendana. Next base: position 865,333 of record NC_085967.1, on the reverse strand, counting down.
AAGATCCACAAAAAGCCATATTATAAAATTTCAAACTGTATAATATAAGGAAAACACAGAATGAAACCAGTTAAAATGCCAACGTTCTAGGAATGATTGAGAAAAATTCTACAGTTATGAATCAGATTCCAAGAAGTTAGTTTACGTGGTACCTAGCTGTGTTTTTAAGTACAGGTGCTAAAGGGGTGATTTTAATTTTGTTGTATATTTATTTTATAATATAAGCGAAATTTCACCCTTTATCCTAAAAGGTCCTCTGAGTGAGGCTGAGTTACAATTGTTACAAAAACGTATAGGTAAAGGGATAAGTTTTTATTTAGTATTTATTCCACTCATAATGAGGAGTTCATCATCAAAAAAATTGGGTCTATAATGACAGTTGATATTTGATATTTATTGAAATAAAATTTTACAGCATTACAGCTAAGGAGCGCCAATGCGCTGTAAAATTAAGTAAGTAATAAAAAAGCTATAGGTACTAAAATTATAAGATAAATATGACAGTAATTTGATTCCACAGTTGAATTTGCCAATCTATTGCCTAAATATCATGACATTTCTGAGATTGTCAACTTGTCAAGCCAAAACGATCGTATCAAAATCAGTGCAAATGAACGATTTAGAATCGTCCTGCTAATTAATATCTTCTGTGGTTTAGAAACTTGAACTGTAAAGTGTGAAGTTATGTGGCGCACCGGTTTTCGGCAAAAACTTAATTCATTCGTCAATTAATTTTAACTATAATTTAATACGTGTTTATACTTATCTTATCCAAAGTTATCGAAATGCATAGCTCACTAATTGTTGTTACATTTTAAAACTGAAGAATCCTGTTTGTTTTACATAAAATAATGGTATAAGATCAACTTCTGTAGTTCATATCAGACGACGCCAAAAACGCCTAGTAATAACCTAGTTGTCTGTTGTCCTCGAGCTAACACTGCATTTGCCAAATCAATTCCATTCTTCCTACACTACACCACATCCTACAATCTATGTCTATAAGTAGTAGAGTATCCAAGTTATGTAGGTACCTCTGATGACTGCTCTTGCTCTACCTTGAAATTGAAAACTCAAAAAAGGGCTTCTTTCTCAGTTTTACTGCTGGTTGAAAAGTGAGCAATCTTCAGGTTATGAATCCACGGTTTTCGTGTTCGAATAAGAAAATGTGCGTTCATGTTGTAAGCAAGCAATCTTGGTGCAAAATACTTCATCCTTATTTTTATAAGCCTTAGTTAAGTATATTCCAACGTGTTAATTTATTACTCTCTGAAAACTTTCGGTGTTGTTGACCTCTTTTTTTGTACGAAATGTTTTACAATTTTTCTCAAACTCTACAAGCTGAAAGCTACTTTCGAAGAGTGCAAACACAGTCTAAATCGGTTTATGCGGAGTTTTACAACAGTAAACTTTTCAGATTTAGCAAAATGTGCTTAAAGTGAATGGTATAAGGTTGAGATTTGTTTGTAAAGGTGAAGTGGGTTAAGTAGGCGGTATTTTTCGCGGTAAGGCGACGTAAGCTCGGTGACTGTTTCAGTGGGGTCGCGCATAATTAAGATGAGCTTTGTGTTGCGGTTAAAAAAACGTTTTGTTTTATTTGTAATGGCTGTAATCAGAGAGAAAACGTATTTTTTGGAGGGTCCGCTTTTAATTAATTTTTGATAGATTTTTTGCAGTCATTTTAATACTCGAAGACTAAAGGACTGACCAAGACTTTGCTATTTAATGAAAAATTACGGGCTATTTAAATCAGGTACCAAGTGGTGAAAAGTGGGAGCAAAATGTATTAAATACAATGGTTTCCTTTAGAGAAAAGTTCATTTTACATTTTATGTTTGTTTTGAAACATTCTTTACTATGTTTATAAATAAGAGAAAAAAAGGTACCTATACGAATTCCTGAATGTGGGTAGCAGTAATAAATCTCTTCTCTTCTCTCTTCAATATATGTACCTACTAGGGTGACTGCTATAGTAAAGTTATTGGCAACTACATTCAGCTTGTTTCCTTGTGATTTATTAGGAGTGGCCAATTACTATGTATATAGAACAGTAGTAGCAGTCGCCCTATTAACTATATTGTATTGCATGTCAGGAATTAAATTGCAGAGTAGGTAGACAGACAGGCAGACATTATTTGAATAAAATAATAAAATAAACGACACTTAAAAAATTTAATAACTCTAATAAATGATACTTGCACGGCCTACATACAGTCTAGCTTTAGTTGCACTTGTCGGGGAATCCCCGAGTGTTGATTTGGCAAATTGGCAGGTTAACGACCCGTCGCATACAGATATTGTGTAATATTATTAATATAATAATATTATTAATTATAATTTAACTTCATATGACATGTTTTACCTATCACGAAACAATGACGTTTCGGATATTTGGGATGCGGCGTGCGCAGACCCGCCTGCCCTTTTGATACTTTAATGAGATGTATGGAGTACACCGGGCGGATGCTGCCCTTACCTGTGTTGGGACACACGCATAGGCAGAACCCACCAGGGTGGACGATTGAGAGTTAATGTACCTACCTATGTATGGTTCGGCCTTAAGTCAGCAGTGAGCATCGCATGTTGAATGTAGGTTGTATGACTTGTACGGCACGTGTTAAAACTGCTGCGCTCGCGCAAATATCAGTAAATGTATTTATATTCCAAATACTTACATTGATTGACCAATTTAGACACTAGAATGACTACCCAATCATCCTACTTATAAAACTACAAAACGGATACGAATCAGTTCCCTTTAATTGTGTAACAGGCACCCGAGAAACCTAGATCGTACGGTAGTACCTATCTCGAAATAAAACTGTTTACAAAATCAAAGGAAATTTCGCTAAGAGTAAATTGACATCCCCCGACCCACTTTGTTACTTTGAGGTGGAACTGGTGGAAGCCATGAATTTACTAGCTTTATTCAAGTACCAATGTCAAAAGGTTGGGCTCAACCGCATCACATTTCCCATTAAGAACAAAAAGCCTTTTACAGTGAAACACTATCCGAGGAAACTTGGTAATTAATGGATATTTGACTTGTTCTAGTTCGAGCATCGAACTTATACAGAACTTGTAGGAAAATCGTTAAGAAAAACACGCTAAATGTGAGTTGGTTTTGCTTGCTAATTAACGGATAATCTCATTAGGTTTAACTTTTTAACCGCTACCGACTACGAAGTTTGGCGCTTTTTGTTTCGTTCGATTAAAAAAAAAAAACAAATTCAATTGGGTTTTCTAATAAGTAATACCATTCATTTTTTCTATTCAATTGGTCTAAGTATATATGAAGAAGTGGCTCTGTGAGTTGAAGACCTCTTGAACCACCATGGCCCAGACATTTTGAAAAAAATCCAAAAACTGATTCAACAATATCGAACCTGCTTACAAAATTTCACGAAAATCTGTCAAGAAATGCGACCTGTAGAGAAGTACTGCCGGACATACCTAGCTACGAAAATCGTATCGTCACGTCAAAATAGGCGTGACGAATATGTGCTTTGTCTGCTAGTTTTTATGAAGAATAGAAGCGTGAGTGGACGTATGTTTCCCGGAGCACGTCCTAGGGCGGGCGGGGATTGATCGATAGGCGGGGTAGAGTTCACGGAAACAAGTAATGCATCTTTTTAGAGGGATCTGCTGATAAAATTTAAAATTAAGAACTTCCGCGCAAAAAGAAGGGTGTTATAAGTTTGGAAGGTGTTACATGGACACCCATGTGTGCTGAAGCTGTGGCGACTTAGATCCCAAACGGATGAATCGATTTGAAGCGATTTTTAATCAAAAGGAAGGGTTGTGTCTATTTTTAGTGGAAATAAGACTTATTTTAATTAAAATTTATACAGGTTCAAAAAATATTGGAAATAAAAAAATAAAGCGTAATTTTTCCCTTTACCCACTTTTTGTTAAAGTGTTATATCCTCGATCTTTTATATTCAATGAGTCTTATATGCGATACGGAAGCTAATTTAGTTGTTACGGCTATATACCACGTGTCCCAAAATTCAACAAAAAAAAAATGAAAATCGACACCCCTAGTGGTATTTTTAACGACCATGTCTAAATTTTTTTTTCTATTTTGTTTATTATTTTTCACGAGTAGTCATGAGCAGGTCTATCTTCTGGTGCCAGCTTATCGTTGAATTTTGGGACACGTTGTATATCATTTACTTACTATATATTATAATCATACTATATAACTTACTTCTAATTACTCTGGCATCGTCTTGTACTTGAAACTCAGATCATGTTCCACGTGATAGGATTTCCAACTCAAACAAACGATATTGAATCCGCCTTGATGCGGCAAAAACTTTTGAGCATCGGTTATTGCGTTGTAAGCCCCTCGTGGGCGTTTAGCGGTGTCGACAGGGGTCAAGTTAATGGTGAACTATTATTGGGATTTCTTTGAAATAAATCGCATTTCATTCAAAATTTGACTCAAAGTATTATTTTATTGTAAAAAAGTAAACTGAAAACTAAACTATATACATACATATAATCACGCCTATTTCCCGGAGGGGTAGGCAGAGACCACGGATTTCCACTTGCTACGATCCTGACATACCTCTTTCGCTTTCTTCACTTTCATAACATACACGCTCGCCGATTTAGGGTCCTCTTGACCTAACCTTTCTTCAGGATTTCCCCGATCAGATCAGAAAAAGTCAGCTGAGGTCTACCCCTTTCACCTCCAACTTCTACTTCTCCCTTATACACTCTCTTTGTTAGCCTTCTTTCACTCATTCTTTCCACGTGTCCAAACCAGAATGTCTCAACATACCTTTCTCAATTTTTGTCACTAGGTACATCTTCATCTTATCACACTGTTCCTAATTATATCTTGTAATCTCACACCACACACACTTCTTAACGCTCTCATTTCCACTGCATTCACTTGGTTCACAAACTAAAACTAATAGAGCATGATTTATTTTACTCCTACGGATGCCGTCGGTCGGTAAAAAATAGACCTAAGCCCCGCTTCCAGCACAGAGGGCCTACCTACTAGTCTCAGATCCATTTTTTACCGTCCAAGGATTTAAGTTTAGCCTTTCATATTCATGACAATGTTGTGGTATGGGCCAAACGTAACCCCCTTATTTATTATAAAACTTAGCAAACCTTTGTTTAAATATTGTCTCGTTCTAACTAGATCAAAAGACACAATAACGGATTGGCTTAACTTGAAAAATCGCTTTCAAGAGTAGCAATTTTGACATGGTAGATAATATTTTGGAAGCTTAATGTACACACTAACACAAACAAAAAAGAAAGAACCTCAGAACACGAGTTTCGTAGGTGTTTAGTTTGTTGTTCGAATGATCCCAAAGATGACGTCATTCTCGACGCAAACTAGGTAACGGTAGTACTTATTAGCTGGAGCCTACATATAAGAGCATGTCATAACTACATCATCACTATAAACGATTGGTAACGTAAATAGCAACTAACAGAAGCTAAGTGACTTCAGTGACATTTGTACAGTTTGGTACAAAAGTAATCTTACGCAAGGTTCGAGCTCGCTAGCTCGGAAGCACAATAGTGTATTGATGAGTATTGCCTTCGTATTTATTCCCTTCGTATCATAAAATAACAAAAATATTTATAATTTATTCAGCAAACCGCAGATTGTTCACAATTCCTCCCATACACATTTAACAAAACCACTTTTATACACAATGCTTCATGTACGGAGCGACCGCGGCCGCAACTCGATCGTACGAGTGGCTTATTTATTATTTTATTCATGTTCCAATATAATATATCCGCTTGTTTTGGGCTTGGGTAGGTATTTTTGACGTGTAGTCTGATTCGCTACTTTCGATGCTGACTGTACATACATACATTACAAGCTTCTGTTATCTATAAAGATCAATACCTATTAATTGATAGGTACATACCTATACCACGTTGTCATTAGGGAATGCGGTACCGGTACTGTTCCTAGAACCGGGACTGACATTTCCGGTACTGGGAAAGAACCGGGATTTCCCGGTACTACGGTACTTTTCGGTACTGAGTACCGTAAAACGGGGTGAAAAGACACGATTTTCAACTTCAAGGACGATTTTCGCCAACAATCCAAATGATAAAAGTAAAAATTTTGATAACATTTTTTGAGTCTTGGTTAGTTCTTCAATTTTGCATTTGTTAAATAAATTTTTACCTACCCAATTCAGAGAAAATCAAAGAAAACTACCTGTTTTCTCCATACCCTTAAAACGGGGTCGATAGACACAAGAAAGGGGTGAATAGAAATATTAAGTTTTAGTTGTCATAGGCATCGAATTTGATCATTATGATGCTGATACTCTATTGGCAAATGGTATATATATCTGTTAAACAGCTATTTCACACAAAATTATTATTTCGTGTCTTTTAACCCCCAAGCCGTGTTTTTTCACCCTTTTGTGGTATCTAATCACCCCCTATGACGTAACTATTCACCCCATATGCGTGTCCACTGACCCCTTTTTGACGTAAAATAGCTTGTTGATAGTTTTTTGCAAAAAAATGTTTCATTATAGAGAAAATAGGTGATATTATTTATTATTTAGGTACTACAGATACTATATTACCAGGTTAGCTAACTTTAACTACGTTAATGTCACTACATTTACCGCTAGAACAAAGTTCAGACAGGCTTCATTTGTTACCTCGGTAAGGCCTACTTTAGAGTCATAAAAATCTAACTTTTAGGCAGTTTAATTAACTTCTTTTGATATCAATGTAGAGAATAAATAGTCTACTATATACGTATTCCAAAAAATCTAATTTTAGCTGAATTTTAGAGATGTACGTTTTTAAATATAACAACTTGAAAGAAAAAGCTCAAAATTTCTCTATTCACCCCGCGATTTCTGTTGACCCCGTTTTTTAATTTTTAATTTTTATGGTAGTATTTAATGTTATATTTTTTGTTAAATAATGAAATACTTGTATGAACCTGAAAATAAAGAATAAATTTTGTGTAATTCAGTATAAACACAACTTAGAACAGAACAAAATGATGAAAATCGACACTAGCAAAAATCACAATTTGTAAGTTTTCTTACTCTAATCAATAATTTCCGTAAAATGTGTAAGTTTATGAAAACATGTCATAACTATAATTTTAATAATCAACCAATGGAAAAGTAAATTAATGACCGATAAGAATACTTACATCAAGTATTTATCTGACTACTTTAGCCTGACTGTCAGGATTTTGGGTAGTTATCACTACTGATGTCGGGTCGCCAACGCCCCAATCGTAGCGAAATACCGAGCGGGACAAACCGCCAGGCAGCCGAGACTGCCGAGAGTACCATCGCCCACACTGTTAACTGACAGTTCGTATACCTTATTACAAAAGGCATAAGGTCCACTGATGGAAAGTGAAGAGTGTTGCTGTTACACTGGTGCTACGCGGACATTACGGCGCTAAATTTTAAACTGATTTAATGGGGTTTTCTATACTAACTTTCCAGTACCGAAAAGTACCGAAAACCGAGATTTTCATTACCAGAACCGGTACCCGAAAAGTTGAAATTTCCCGGGAATTTGTACTTACTTTTTCCCGGAATTCCCGGTACTTTCGGTACCGGGAATTCCCGGGAGCGTTCCCTAGTTGTCATAGTGAAATTATATAACTAAAAGTCATCATAAAATTACTGTTAATTTATCTAACACGGTTGAAAGTGGGCCACGCCAACAATGTAGCAAATCTGATCGTTGGACATTACATTACATTAATAAATATATATCGAATGTCTTAATTCTTAAACCAGGGGTTCACAACCTTCTAATCGGATAATATTCTCATCCCCGAATGAAGCAGTTATTTATTTAAGAAGGGTAGTTAACATAGGCTATAATTAATTAAATTTCATGAGTTTCACTAAATATTTACTACTTTTATTTTTCTTTTAAAATAATTCAGCACGCAATATAATATAATTAAGTACATTGTTTTTATTCAAACCGTTGCACTTACTGATGCGACATCACAACTGTCACATGTGATGCCTATGTAATAAACTAATAAATAATACTACCTATGTAAGCAATACATTGCTGCTTCAAAAAAATTACACTCTGTTAGTTAAGACAAAATTAAAAATTAGTTTTAAGATCGTTACATACCTAAAACTTACGCCTTGTTTAAATATGCGGTTCTATTACTCTAACAGCTAACAGGCCTTTCCTCTTACGGCATGTTACGTTCCCATTGCCGTCTTTCTTCGCGCCCTTGGTTGAGAACTTCTGTATTTATATAAGTTTATAAAATATTGGTTTACTGTTTTCGTAATTCGATATAAGATCCATACGCTAGATGAAGAATTCTTGACCTCTCTGTGATCCATCTCGCATGCAGACAGCAACACACATAACATAAGGCTAGGTTCGGCTACAATAATTATGTGATTTTGTAATTCGCTTTTTTGGTAAATACCTAACTACTTACTACCATATGTTTCGACACTTCGCTGGATAAAACATCTAAACATTTTCATACTTCAAACGTCTTTTTATTTCAACCATAAACAACTTGATAAAATTACTTAGTATTTTCTTTCTTTCTCTTTGGTACTGGAAGAAGCACGCCTTATGTGTCTTTTGTTACTACCTAGACTAGATTTTATTTTAGCTTACATAAATCTCGCATTGCGCAACACGGCCGAATGACATAATTAGGATAATACTTAAAATCATCAGTTACATCATTTGACCTTTTAAAACGATGATTCTCAAAAAATACAGATCGATATGGTATTGCAATTATGCCACAGTTATTTGCAAAGAGGTATCTAAAAAATACTGTACGTAGGCGGACAACAGAAAAAAACTGAGAGTACTTTAGAGCCCTCTATTTACAGTATTTATCACTAGGTACCGTACAATCACTCAACTAAAGTCCACTAGTTGTAGTTAACTATGAGCCAAAAGTTCAATACCCTTACCAATTAATTAATGGTGTTTTGTCTTCGATTATAACTATATTTTTCCATATAAATACTACGACTTTACCATCTGAAGGAAAATATTTGAGTTGATAAAATTTTGGCCCATAGTTGGGAGCAATTGGATTATATGTAGTTGAATGGTTTTACGGTATTTGACGTGTCTTAGTATATTTTTAAGGACGAATAACATCTCAGATGGAACCAGTTATCGTATAGGCAGGTCATGTCAATTAATTATTTACTGTTGTATTTTATTTCCGAATTATCGTAAACGGTTTTATGTCAGTCGGCGCCAAACGCTTTCACGCGCGATAAAATAAGTCTGGCTAATAAATAAGTTTTTTAAATTTATTATTGCGCATATTTCCTGGAGAGTTGTTTAAGTCTTTTAGAGGTCTCGGAAAACACATGGGTGCTGTACTGACCCAAAAAGACTCAATTTGTCAGGTCTCATCGGAAGATAATAAAATAGAGTAATAGAATAACGAGATGTAAAATATTTGCATAACAATATTATTTTAAATTAAAATGTGGTTAAGTTAAAATGTTGGTGGTCATTAACAATTTTTGGGTTAAAAATGATTAGTTTGAGTTAAGTATACTCTTGATGACAACGCTAGTGTAAAAGCAATGTTTTTCGACAGATTACTATTGCTACATGCTATTGGACATTTTTGAACATATTTAGGTCCTTAGGTAAAATTTGGGAAGTTTTACATTGAAATGGCAACAAATAAAAAAATAGATAAGTAGATAGAATACAAAGAGTATTGGCACACCTCAGTAAAAAGATACAAAAGAAAAGAACAATTGATTGAAATTGATATTGATTGATTTGAAAATACTCGTATTGTTTCTTTAATAATTGATAATTTTTTTTTTAACATTAGAAAAAAAACCTTTATTGTGTTTGGAAGTCTTTTTATCAAAGATAACGCGCAAAAAATAAATCCTAATGTAAATATTGTAGGCATTGCATACTATTGCCGTGCGTCACGCGCACGCGCTTGACGCTGATGCCATTGTTACACTTGCATAACACTTGCCAAATCATAACATGATGGATCACACTGTGATTCCTCAGGGTATGGTCGGTCCAGGGGCCTGTTTCACCACACTGACATCATCTGACAATTTACAATTAAGCTTTTAAATTAAGCTCTGACGTTTCGAGGACGGCGTTGTCCGCGTGGTCTCGGAGAAGTCGGTCTTTCTTCGGGCTAGGGTTGAAATATGATACGAGTGTTGCGGGAGGCGAAAATACCTGTAGCCAACTTACACATAATTTGTACATAATTGTATATCTTTGTGCAATAAAGTTTAAATAAATAAATAAATCAAATACACCGAACATATGGCAATAGTCGGTATCTACATTCTAACAGCTGTTTTTCTTCACTGAGAAATAACTTGTTAATGTCAAATAATATTTCGAAGATAAGTTCCGAAGAACTCATTAGTACAAAATATGAATTTGTCCGTCTGTTTGCCTCTTCGCACTTAAGCCGCTGAACCGATTTAGATAAAATTTGGTATGGATTTTAAGAAGGTAGTTTGAGACCCGAAGTCAATTACATATTATCATCCCACGAAGTTGCGGACAGAAGCTTTAATAGCTTCTGTCTGCATATAATGTGCACTTTACCAGTGGGGCGAAACAGATCCTTACGGGCATTCTCGGCTCCGTTCGGCTATTGCTACGAGCAATTATTAGGGTTGGCACAACTTGTCCCTTTGCGTGCACAACCACAGATAAGGTAATGACTTGAATTTTGACAAATCTAAGTAGCCGGAAGGCCATACATTAGAAAGGGACAGCATGATTCGTCCCTGAATCGGTGTCAAACTTCGGTTATGTAGGAAGTTTCATTTTTGTACGGTAGTACTATTACTTATTCTGTGACTTTACTATACTCGTACAATTAAGTTAATAAAATTTAAATATGCCTATAATTATCAAAACATGACACCATTTCACGAAACGCGTGCACCTGGCTAGGTACTACACCGCTGACTCGGTGATCAAGTCAGGTGCATCGAACTGTGGCCCTGACTCAGCGCAGGCGCAGCTAGCACGCGAACACTATGACATCACTTAGGCCAATTCTGTGTTGACAAGTTGATGTGGTTTTCATCTTATTTCGATACGACCTTGACGAATGAGCGTCAGAGAAGGGTGACGGCTAACAGATCATATCTATAATAAATCCAGATCCTGTTTATAAACTGTTATAACTATCAGAATAAAGTTAAAATTGTTGATAAAAAATGCCATTCGTAACTTAAAAGTAAATATCTTGGAGACCGAGCTTTGCTCGGAAAACATATAAGAACTCAAAAATGCGTCTACCCGGAGGTAAGTCCTAGCTAGATCGATTTTTCGCCCCCGAAACCCCCATAACCCTTCAAGTGGCGGTCAACCCGTGAATGGTCGATGCGAAAACCAGTAAACTGTCATCCACCAGTGAGTGGTTAATTAGGTGTTGACGTATTTAGAGGTGAAATTGAACGCATTTAAGTATAGTTACGCTCTTCTAGCGCCCAAAATTAGGTAGCGAGTTAGAGAAGGATAGCATACCATAAGAAACACAAAAACGCTTGGTATAAAATTTGTTGGTGAGGACCATTGATTCGGGAGCGACCGCCTAGTCCGAGGTCAGTCTCGTTTTTTAAGAGGTTGTTTTGTAAAAGAAATTGTATCTTAGGTCTTTTTTATTGATTTAATCTTAAAGATAAAAGTCTTCCTTTGATAATTAAATAGCAATTACCTCCAATAATCAATTAGTTTTATGGTGGTAGTCATTTTTAACAAGGAAGCTGGAAAACTGTCATTCTTCCGGAGTTTGATTACGTCTGGCCAAATGTATAAACATTAGAATAATTTAATTGCTATATTCAAATAGCCTATATAACGCTGATTCTAACAATATGTGATTTAATATACTTTCAAACATAGAAAAGCTTAAATCGACGATTTTACAAAATGTTCTTAATCTGCGCTGACCACCCACCGGGGCCCCGCCACTTGACTACTTTTCGCGTTTTCGGTGGCGCCACTTGAAGGGATATAACAAATTTCATCGAAAAACAAGAATTGCTCGTTTAAATGTACGGAAATAGTCATGTGACCCGGGCTGTTACATTTTTCCTTTTGGATCGGCGTTTGTCGATGTAGCATTGTCATCATGGCTAGGCCCTCTGTTTCATCTCAAAAGGCATCGCACGCGCATGAATCGCATCACTTGACGTCAGGTCGTATCAAAATAAAATGAAAACTTTTACAAATTGTTAAATCAGAATGTGCCTCTTTATCTTTACTTTAATTAGTTTAATTGCGATTCTTCATTGTGTAATCTGTTTGTGGACCTTACCTAGCTGTAATTGTTAAATGGTGTAGATTGGAGGAGGATTAAGGATGACTCACGTTAGACCGGGCCGTGTCCAACCGGATCTTCCGGCGCTTACTTTTCTATGACATGACATGGGCGATCACCTGACGCTTTCCATAGAAAACGATGCACCGGAAGCTCCCGCCCCAACACGGCCCGGTCTTACGTGAGTCATCCTTTATTCTTCATGATTTTTTGTTCATTTATGATTTAATATGATATAAGTAGCTAAGGCAGATTTGAAGCGTTGAAAAGGTGTGCTGAGTGATGAAAAATAAGTATTTAATTAAATTTTAATTGAAGATTGAACCTAGTGTATTTCAAAGCATTTAGACAAAAAGGCCTAGCGTAATATAACGAATATACTAACATCGAAATTTCCTTCGTTAAACCCGTGTATTTTTTTAAAGTGTACTTATATGGTTTTAGTGTTTATGAAATAACCAATTAGTAAAATCTATAAGTCTCAGTAGATCCATACTAGTTACATTCAATGAATCACACCTCAGCACTTTGAGCTCGCGCGATATTGAATCAAATATGAAGTAGCGTGAAATAAGAGACGAATATAAAATGCAACCACGCACAAAACATCGTACGATGCATATCTAGGTTTTAGGACATCCTCAATCTAGGCATTTATTTATTTTATTTTGTAAGTTTGTTAATTGTTATTTATTTCGGGTTGGTTTGTTCATCTAATTTGCGTTTTCAGCTTTTACTAAATAGTTTAGAGTAGGTAAATTGCTAAGTCAAATTGGTGTCAATTGAGTGCCGTACACGAGTACCGAGTAGGTAAAAATAATATTTTACCAGGCGAGACCAAATGTCTCCACTTCAGTTTGGCCTAAAAAGCTTTCGTACCTTATGTTTTCCTCTACAGATCGCATTTCTCAACCGATTTTCATAACATTATTGAATATTTTTTAAATAGTAGAGTCATGGTAGAGTCAATGGGGATTAGCGAGATCTACAGCTCACAGAAGCACTTTGATACTTAACATTATACTATAGGTCCCAATGCCTCTTCATAATCATATAGATTTTAGATGACTTCCTTTAGCAGCGTCAATTAGGTTGGGACATAGGTCACAGAAGGGCAACAGATTTAGAAGTACACAGTAAAGGCAATGCTGGTGACCCGTGTGAAGCGGGGAGCGTGAAGCGTGGACCTTGGCCCTACTACACGCTATTACTATTGCTCACAGAACTCGGGCGATTGCTCAACTAAACCAGTATAAAGTTCTGCAACAAAGCTAACACACAGCTGTAAAAGTGCACCTAATGTAATGGTTCTTAAACTTGCCTACTTTCGAAATTTCATACTTTAACAAGTGTCTGTCCAAATTTTGCGTCTATAAGTTAATATATAAAAAAAATAACTATAGGTTATCTTTCGCTTGTTTTCTATGCAAGTGTTTGTTTCAGGAAAACCATAACATGCACCTATTATTAGGTAAGTATACCTATATACGGTTTGGCGCAACCGGCCCTAAGTATAATCTCAATTAATCTCCCATTATGTACAGTTTTTAACTACGGACTATCGCGTGACTTCTGAAACTGAGTTAGATCTTCAAATTTCGAAGTTTGCAGTAAAGTAGCCCACCTGAATCGTCTGCTCGCTAATGTAATGCTTGATGGCGATAGGTAATAATTAAATACGCCTGGCTGGTGGACCTTTAGTGTCCACTCGTCTGTTCGTTACATCGTCTATTAGCTATTTATATTGTACAGTCAGCGTCGAACCAAGCGGATCAGACTACCCGCCAAAAGGAAAGCATGAATTCTCTGATAGCTCAACAAAAAGGAACATGTCTCTATGTGTAGAACAATAAGACTATAGCAAATAATTTTGCACTAGAACTGTAGAGATTTATCTATACTTGTAAAAGTATTTAAAGAGGGTGGCAGATACAGATACTGGTGCGAAGTTTCATCCGATACTATTGATGCTGAAGTGATACGAATCGGTGAACGGAAATAATTGCAATAAATAAAATGACGGTCTTCCTAATCGGTTTAAGCATCCAAAGGTATAATAACAGACAGACAGACACAGTTGCTCTCACATTTATTAGTATATTCATTAGTGGGATCTAACTGGATCTTAAAGTATCTAACAATTTTTTTTTGTCGTACATTAACTATTTACATACAACTTTTCGCAATGGATTAAAAAATTGCTTTCTCAATTATTCAAGGTAAAGCTAAACAATACAATGATTGGTTGTTGGTTTATGTTGTTACACGGCTAGTTAGGAGTCAATCGACGACAATGGGCGGTGACACGCGTGACTGTGACGAGCCTTCAGACCCAACAGTGTAAGTATGAACAGTATCTGTACTTTGTACCTGTGAGAGTTATACGTCTATCCGTCATGTTATAAATTAATCTATGACAATGTTCGGTGACATGCGTGACTGTGACAAAACTTTGGAGCTTAACATTATAAATATAAACATTTTCTTAACTTTATGCCGATCGGTCACACGCTCACACGTATAATCACGTAATACATGTAAAATGACTTTACAAATAAATGAGTACCTATGAGTAATACCTAAATACGTGGTGAACATATTGACATTAGGAACGCAAAAATGGGCGATCTGCTCTATGTAGAAGCTATAAATAGTTTTTTATCTGTGTGTAAATAGTCTTTGAATTAGCATTAGTTTACACTAGCACTCATACTGAAATTTACTATGTATTTCCTCTTTTGATCCACTGACTTTATTGTTTCTACTTGTTGTTACTTGCTAAATAACAAAATAAATCCCCAAATATTTAATTATAAAGGAAACATTTAATATAATCCCTCATTATTACTTGACAATGCCTATAGGTGCTGAAGTAATGTAAAATGATTCAATGATAATCATTTAATTCGTTTGGTTGACCAGACCATAACCTCATCCGATTGTGTCATATCTTAGGCATCAAGACAAAAGCAACTGTGTAAACTTATATTGTGACTGTAGATCTGGCACGGTAATTACCAAAAACAGTAGCTACCTTCGAGCGATGATTGAGTTGCGTGTCATCAGCAATTATACAAACAACACTTAGCTGACCATCGGTAGACCTTAACTCAGTGCAATAAGGTCGATGAGAGGTCAGCAAATAGTGTCAGTAAGAGGAAAGGAAGCAGGAAAGATTCCGTAAAAGGTTCGAAAGGCGATTAATGTGTCGTTAAGAACCGTTTAGTGATAGTAAGAACAGTTAATTATAATCGACTTTTTCTGCATTGGCGCCGACTGCTTACTCATTTGACTTTATACATAGGCAACATAGGTAAGTAAACATTGCGAAATGATACCTAGGATAGCTGTTTTTGAAAGCATGATCTTGAAATAATTTAACTGGTTTGGTCTGACGTAAATAAATGTTTTTTTTTTCTTTCTTTCTTTCTTTCTTTCTTTCTTTCTATAAAAAATAACTGAAGGGTTATTGGAATATTTTTAAGTAGGTATGTTTGTTTGTGCGTGAATTAAGAAAACTCACTGCCTGAAAGAAAATGCTCAAAAATTTCTATACACTTGTACCTATTTATTTATTTTATATCTCAAAAATCGTTTAGGCCCTCAAAGGAATTAGGGAAAGGTCAATAGGGGAGTTTTTATCAATCATCATAACCATTATTCCACGTAGACAGACAGTCGCGGTCAGAAGTTAGTGTTTAAATAAATTAGGCAACAAATTTTACCCGGATAAAGTCGAAGGGCACATTTTCTAATATTATAATGCATTTGAATTTGAACACCTTTTTGAGCAGGCTAGATGAATGTACCTAAGTTATATCAGAGATATATATAACTCCGTATAAGATAAATAAAGTCTAAGAAAAAAACGTGCCTCGGAAACCAAGCAAAAGTCATTCTCGAATAGATGGCGCCATACCTTTAGCCTATTCTCGGCTAGATGGCGTTGACGACACCGTTTGAAATTTAACAATTTTAACACATATCAGTGAAAGAATATGGGTCAGTATGGAACAATAAAAATTAAAAATCATTTATCCGTAAACATATTTTGATTAATTTATACATTTTCAATTTTATTTTAAGTTTTAATCGTGTGTCGATAGATGGCAGTACCTAAATGTACCGTGACTACAAAATTTACTTTAGCAATAGCCCTCTATACTATCTATTCTCTTTGGTTATATGGAACGTCCTTTGGGAATAGTCATGAATGTTAAATTTGCCACCTCTAGCTCTCGAGAGATAAATTTGCCTTCTTGCGCTAAACTCAAGCTTTATTACCCTCTTCTGAAATTTTATGGCATTTGTGAGCCAAGCTGTGTCAGGAGAATAACCTACATAAGGTTGTAAGTTATTCATGTTATTATGTACCATGAAACATAATAAGATAATAACCCATGCATTTTTGAGTAAATATCACCTTTGGAATATGGACGATTAAAATTTAAATGGGTCACTCACATAGGTAGATTCCGTAGAACTTTTAGTAACATTTAAAATAGCACACCGCCTAATTATGCGAATGCACTATTTACCCCCTTGACATTTTATAGTCCTGACAATCCTGACATGCATAATATGTACAACATGCTCAGAGATGCATTACTGACTTGTCGGATCGTATAGTGCGTTCATCAATATTTAAGAGCTATGCTCTTGTCGGTGGAGTAATCGCCACTCTTCTTTTTGAGGCCAGCCTTTTAACTCCCTCGTACCTACGACACAACAGAAACTCTATATTTTATTTGGCTGTGATATGTGAGCCTGGGCCTTCCTCTGCGTCTGAATAGTGCGTTAAGAGTTTTTCTCGCCCTTGTGCTGAAGGGCGTTAGACTATGACCACGCTAACTTTGCACAATTTTAAAAGTAATAATAAATATATTCATACTCCTATACTATAAGCTAAATACTTGACGTAGCACTTATCATGAAAACTTAGCGTGGTCCGCCTCTAAGCATTTTGTTTAGATGTTCTATCATCGTCAAAGCGTTATTTCAAAATAATGCAGGTAAATTAAGCTTACTATTAAAGCTTTTTAATAAGTTGAGCGTACCTGGCGTTTCGCGCAGTCACCCAGAGATAACAGCCACTTCATAAGCCGACATCCCAAAGCGATAAAGGAAGGGTAATGGTCCTATTAGCTAGAAAGCCATCAACCAAGCTCGGACAGCGGTGTGATTACGGTTGCTTTTCGGACCGGAGCGAGTCGAGGGCTTTGGCAAGTACTGATATGCCGCTGCCGTCGAAAAGTTACCGAAATAGCAAAATTTCCACATTGAAAATTTTCTTACATTTTTGTACCTATTTGTTGAAATATTATATTTGAAATATATACCTATTTGAAAATGTTGATCATTTTCCATTTTCAAAATAAATGTTTACATAATTTCCTATGATATTTCCTCAAATACTTATATATAAAAAAACATTTCAACTTTCTTGAAACTTTCCGCGCCTTGCACGTCTGAAGGCGGGACAGTAAAGTAAACCAATACCGACCGAGAGGCTTATTGTGATTAATAACTGGTTATGAATTTGATCTGAATTGATTATGGATATGATATCTCTTGTGAAACTATATGTTAGACGGTGTTATGATTACAACAAAAATAATTCGCCACAAGCACATTGCAATCACTGTTTGATGACGATTATCAATAAAATCATCATTTTTCTCGCGTTTCCCGGACCTGTGACCTGGGAGGACCGAGTATCTACCGCCGAACATTCGAAAATCATTATTAGCCTCTCTATCGCTCTTGCTTATTCGAGCGACCGATAGGCAGATAATGTTTCCAGAGGTCACGGTTCATTGGTCCACCCGAACTACCTGCGCTCGCGCACCAATCGGAACGCGCCAGGAATGCGCCACACATAACCCGTCTGATGATGATTATGTCTCGGATGACGTTGCGGGAACGCGTTAACATTCCTGGAATAGTTCGAGCATAATTTGCATAACTGTAACGAGGGTCCTCTATCTATAGCTACAATACAAAATAAGTAAGTTTAAAATGGGTGTGTAATGATCCGTATAACAATTTTTGATATAATTTCATAAGATATAACAACTTTTGATATAATTTCATGGTGTATAATCACTTAAGCGGTATAATGAACTTTTGATATAACAACAAAATACCTATTTTCACGGGGTATAATGTTTAATCGATATAAAAGCTATTCGATATAACGTTTACTGGATATAATGAATATTTGTTATAAGTATTTATGGTATAATGTATTAAATAAGTTGAGGTTATAATAAAAAAAAGTCGGTTCTGGCGCTTCGCCGGCCGCTACCGCGGCACGCTCGCTTCGCTCGCTCGGCTCGCGCGCTGTAGGGTCGCGGTTCTACCTAACACTCCTCCTCGCTTCGGTCGTCGTCGTACCTAATTGAGACCTGCCTTTAGTTCGAATACGTAGGTTGTTATAATAGTAGTAAATACTAGTGGCTCTGTGAGCTGTAGACCTCGCGAGCAGAGCTTTAAATAACATGGTGCTAAGAGCTTTAAATATAGTAAATTAAAAAAAAACAATACGAAATGTATGTGTAAAAAAATACAAAAAGATAATAATATCCCAGCATACAATTACTGGGGATCGAACCCAGACCCTCTGTGCAAACAGAAAAAGCGAACGTTTACAAACTGAGTCAAATAGTTCTTAGATGGGTTGACGAAATTTAGCTACTCCTTCTCAAATTAAAATTAGTTAAAATTAAATATCTCAATACCTCCGAAACCAGCGAAATAAATTTTCTGAATTTTTGGCCAATTAATCTATAAACATATCACAAAAAGAAAACACTCGTATGGTACCGATACCACTATTTGGTTAGGCGCCAGGCATCACGACTCCGCCATTTTTAAAAATTTCCAAAAACCGGATTGACAAAAAAATTTTATTTAGTCATAAAATTCGGTCACAAAATTTCACGAGAATCGGTTAAGAATTGCGACCTGTAGAGGAGAACATCCGGACATACGAAAGCAAAATGCCCGAGTCAAAACGTAGACCTTCGCTTCGCTTCGGTCAATTACAAATTATACCAGTACTACATTATGCCAACTGAGCGTTATATCGAACATAATTATATCACATATACATTATACGCTGTTAATGTTAGATTAGAAGTTGTTATATTACAAGTTCATTATACTTGACGATAGTTAGACTCTCAAAGAATATACCATGTATTGTTATAGCAAAAGTGCATTATGTCCCTCAATCGTTATATCGACTAAAAATATATCAAAAGTTGTTATATGGACCGTTACGCACCCTTTAAAATATGGCATGGTAAGGTAACTAACAGCTTGCACGTATATGTTAGTTACTATATATAAGTTTGTAAAAGCCACTAGGTATATTATGTTTAGCACCTTACTTAAATTATTTGTATTTGCTACACCCTATCCAGGGTCCATGTGATACCATAAGACATATGTAAATACTACCCAAAAATGTACCATGGAAGCAAGAAATAAATGAATACCTACTGAATACTAAAATAGGTTTTATGTTCTTACTTGTACCTAGGAATTAAGCTATGATATACAATATTATCTTAACAACTATTAGCTTCTACCTATGACTTCATGTAAGTGGATTGATGATGTTGATTGTTAAAAAGTATTCAAGTAAACAAATTTCATCTAAATCGGTTCAGTGGTTGTAGCTTGAATATTGAACAGACAGACAGAGTTACCTTTGCTTGTATACTATTGAAATATAAATACGTATAGTACGGATTGGACGGGTTCGAAAAAAGGCTAACCACTGGATATTTCTCTATGCCTCTGGTCTTTTTTCGAGACTACGGGGGCAATGCCGTCCTCTAAACGTCGGAGGTGATTTTAAAACTTAATTATACGCGGGATAAGTCCTGTGTTCATAAAGAATAATCTAAAACGTCAATATGGTATTTACTAAGTGACGATTAGCTAAGCTACGCGATTCCCTCAGTAAGCCTAATTGCAGTAATTTTACCAGGTGTTCATTAGTGTGTTTTTTTTTCTTTTATTGCTGTTATGGTTATTTTCTAGTAGCGCTAATTAGTCGTATTAATCACCTTATGGAACATTAATCTACCGTGAAATTTAGAACTGACTCATACTGGTAAAGCTAATTCTAAAGTTAGTTGTTAAAGTTTTTAGATGATTCGGGCCTACTCTTGCAGGCACTTTCAAAAATCTAAAAATATTAAACTGTCGCATTAAATAGATATTCTGAGTATTCTGACTCAGCCTAAATCATTATAAAAAGAGGTTCTTGAAATATTAAAACAAATATTCTTCAAAAGACCTGCAATAAGAATGGATTTTAGGAAATTCAATCCTCTAGGATGGTAACCTAACCGGTTGGTAAAGGGGTGAAAATGGAGTTTGAAATTCTCTAATGAATTTGACTTTTTTTAAAAGCTTTATCGTATTAGCAAGCGAGAATTCGGAATTCGGAAAATGAATTAGATTTCTACTAGACTTCAACAAGTTACGATACGGATAATTTAAAGATATTTGTAAGATAGATATGTCAAATTTGACGTTTCCGCGATTCTGGAGGTCCCCTTGAACGATTTCGACAAGTTATGACTTAGATATCCAAGTCACATCTAGTCGATATCTAATGTAGATCTAGTTGATCTCTAAATCGTCTCAAGATCTTGTGATTATCTCGAAATCTGAATAGGCCTGTTATTTGATTGAGATCATAATTTTAGGATTGGATTATGTAGAGAAGTATTGTACCTATTTCCTGTTAAAACTTTATCATGACCTTATTGCACAATTTAGAATAATATTATTACTTAATTATTTTTATGTTTTCCTTTCGCTCGTATTACATTTATTATTGCAACCTTGCAGGTAACTATAATTTATAATAGTATAATAATTAAATCTTAAATTTAAGTAGGTAGCACCGTATGCTAAAACGCTGCAAATTCAGCGTCGAAACCGCTGAGGCTGCACCGGCAGCCAAGATCCTGACTGCGAAAGCGGCATCGCCTGCAAAACGCCGCAGCGAAGGCCTCTATCACTTCCCACCAATCTAGAAACGTTGTAAACTATTAGGGGTGTATTAACACTTGTATCGTTTTGGTTCTAGGGTGGCACACGGCGCCGTCACTGGGCGCGGAGCGCGCGCCCCCGAGCGCCACACTCGCGTTCTGCGCTCCGCTGAGATCGCACGCAATGGCCGACGCGCGGTAATCGCTGTTCTAACATAACGTGTCTGTGCTGTGAATACAACTGCAGTGTGACGTGGAGATATCTAAGGAATTCTAAATGTAAGTCCTAGAATTATGGGAACAGTATTTTACTAAGTTGTTCAAGCTACCGGCGCGGCGCGGTGGGGACTCGGGGTCGATTCGGCCGAGATTTTCACCGGATTTTCCGAAAATTAGCGAATTTTGCATTGTAATTAAGTAATTTACATGAAACGGTGTGTGCCAATTAAATGCGCGTTTCCAAATAATTGGATATGTTTTACGAGGATCCATATTGTTGCGTCGTCTGCTGGTTGCGTTGCGATCGGTGATTTTAATCGCACGTGTGTAATTTTTGGTGGATTTATATTTATTTGGTAACTGAAAATACGCGGGGTATAAATATTTGTACCTACAACTAATGCCAATTTATAAATATTAGGAATATTATTTTGGCTCTACATTATCTATTTAACTTCCAGATTTAACGGGTTTGTCTGAAGTAGGCATTTTATTTTTAAGTTGCACAATTTATTAAACTTAACTTTTTAATAACAAATGAATGACGTCTAATCTGTCACTTTCATGCAAAACTTTTGAAATTAATAGTTAGGTTAATGACCCTTTAATGATTATATTAAAATAATATATATTATATTAATATTCTTCATTTTTGTTTAAGTATTCCTCACAGCCACGGTATTTAATTACAGGTTTTATTTAGATTAACCTTTAAGTACACTCATGGACCGTTATATATATAAATTCAAGTGTATAATATGATTAATATGTCTTCTATCACCGAATCTCTCATCTCTTTCACCATCGTGTAATTGTCTCCATTGTTGTAAACTACCAGCGACCATAACCAAACTGCACACGGTCTAATAAACTCGACACACACAGAACTCGACACAGCAATGACAAATGTTACATGTCAAGAATCACCGCCGCCTCTTTCCGCACGAATTTCCAC
Organism: Cydia splendana; assembly: GCF_910591565.1. Classification (NCBI taxonomy): domain Eukaryota; kingdom Metazoa; phylum Arthropoda; class Insecta; order Lepidoptera; family Tortricidae; genus Cydia; species Cydia splendana. The sequence continues at coordinate 842,817 of NC_085967.1, read as the reverse complement.
GCGACGCACCCCATACCTACCCCATCCCCTTCGATTATTCATTTTCTTTCAATCCGTTCCGAGCGTACCCTAACGCTTGATGTTATTCACTTTTGGTTCAATAGACATCATTTAGGATTAGGTGTTTGAGCGCAGAGTTATCTTTCTAGTTTGTGTTTACAACAAATATTTGTTCCTGAGTTTTCTGTCATACGCAATACGTAAGCCATACTGAGCTTACTGAGATACTAGGCCGGTCTGTATAAAATTGCCCTATAATATTTATTTATTATTTCTCGCAAAGACCACTACTGGCCAGCGTTGCTGTTAGTGTCGTACGTGATCGGCATGTTCGCGCCGAGGCCGCTCGTAAAATACTGACCCTGCACCAGCTGAATAAGCTGACTGATGACCGGAAAACTTGGGTGGCTGGGCCCTGGGCCAGTTTAGGATGCCGCTGGAGCATGAGGGTAGACGCAGTAGGTATAGTTAGTGGACGCCTAATCAAACAGGATACAGGTGTTAGGTAACTACATAGGTATGTACCGATGATATGATGAAAGGTGTACCCTAGTAAGTTATCAGGTCATCACATCATCGGCAGTCATAGCGGTGTGATGCTGATGACTAAGAGGAAGGGAAAGGTAGAGGGACAATTCACGAGAATGATAATGATTCTGTCGATCGTCTTGACTTGACAGATAGTTGTTCTAGCGGCCTCTATTACGCCTCGAATTGTTTAAAAATTGAGTTCAATATAAAATATATAGCTTAAATAAGTATTTCACTGTAAAAAAATATTTGTTAAGGAATTTGATGATCTATGCTAAATTTCAGAATAATCAGCAGGTACCGGCAGTGAAAATAAATAAATATATGTATAAATTACTTAATTTTTTGTTTGTTAATGAAATATAAAAATATTTTTTCTTTACAATATGTGTCAGCGCTGCAACATGGCATTCTATTTTGCATGGAATCGCGAAATGCTCAAGTCAGCAGCGTCTCTATGCGCGCCGGTGCGTTTTATGTTCATCAGTTCATCACTGACGCAACGACCTCATCGGATTTTTTGCATAACGTCTAAAAACAATGCAATAACCGGTCGCAGCCGCAGACACAAAAACTGTTGTGACTCACGCCAGTTTTCCTTGGGTGACGATTTAGATGTCGGATAAAAATACCAGTATTTATATATATAATTGGATTCAATTAAATTGTCTGGTAAATGAAACGTATTAAAGATGACTTACGCGTATGCTATAATGACCCGGGTCGGGCCAAGGCACCCACATTTCAATTTCCACTGGCACTCACTTGGATAATTATCGACCCTATCCCTCTCAAACGGAGTCACAGAATCTTCGCTTGAAGATGAGTCTTGCAATCCTCATGTTTACGCCTCGGATGTTATTATCTTGAATTGATATTACTCGCGATCCTGCCTGCTTCTTTAAGAACTTTTTTTCACGATTTGTCCCATGGGAAAAGTTGTTTATCATATTTTTTTTGTCAGTCCGGGTCGTGGTCGAGAACTCACCCGGTACCTATATTACTTTAGGTAGGTAAATATAGAGATTTTTGCTATTAACTGTATATACGATGACGTTATTTGTGTAGCTAATTAAGGCATTCATTAAGCGTCACGAACGTTGCGAATCGAATTATCTAATTAGTGAGTTTAAAGTTCAAGAAAATCTACGATATAATAATAAATTAAACTAATAGTTAACAATTTTGTCGGTTTATTCTTTTTATTAAGAAATGCGCAAAAGACCCTTAAGAATCTTATACCCCTTATACAATAACACTTATACGTCCGGACCTGTGGACATTATTAAAAAAGTAGGGTTTTTTTAAATAATGTCTTCTTCTAAAATTTAAATTTTATTCTGAATACCACTGTGAAAGTACATACAAGTAGAACAATGTTACAGTTAACTAATGTATGTCAAATATCAAATAGTTCAAGTTTACCCAGTTTTATAAAGGTTGAACCATACTGGGAGCAAGGCCTTAGCTAGAATAGCTAAAAAAAAGTCGCAGTCATAAAGATACCCCACTCTAACCGCTCCCGAGCGTCGGCGTCTACTCAACTCTATGGCTGCGGTTCGACGCAACATTCGCGCAACTGTACAGCGACACCATTTTCCATAGCGACTAGACGCCGACACTCAAAAGACACTAGTGTGGGGTCTCTCATATAGGTATTGTCTGACTTACGTACTATTTGCCACGGGATGGCAGGGTGGGTCCGTTCTATCCCTGACATAGTCACACAAAGTTATGAATAGGTATGTTTTAGAATGTTAACTTGTTATTCGTATCAAGTTTCGTGGACTCGAACCCATTAAAGCCACACCCCTGGCCTGTCTACCTGCCTTTAGTGTACTTCAGCCTTTCTAGCCAGTCAAATCAACGTTCACTGTCATTGTATTGTATGCAGATCAGTTAATGACAGCCGCAAACAGGCCCCGCTCCGCTATAGCCATCTATCACGCGATAGATAAACAAACGTAAAACGCAGTAAGTCAACATCTAATATAATCATGTTGGCTGGCAGAAAAGTTGAGGTGAATGATTACACAGACACACACAGCTACATAAAGTACTAAGTGCAAATGAGTTTTAAGTCAAAAATTTTAATTTTGATACAAGTTTTTATCACTGACTGTGATTTCCTTTCCACAGTCAACTAATATACATTGATATACATCAAGACAATTCTACAGAGTTTAATAACACAGAGTTCCTAATATGGCCAACTCCGGTCTCCATCATCAGATCAGCGAGTGTGGCAATGTAATCATTAATGTCAAATTTCTATGAAAATATGACGTTTATAAAAACACGCCCTCAACTTTGTTTTAGTCGTATTCAAGTCGGTTCAAAGATAGCTTTTACTTTTAAATATACTGTGTGTTGCTTGGTACCATTCCTTGTCGTGCGTTCCCTAATAAAACCTGTCGGTGTAATGCACGAACAATTTCGGCGGAGTTTTGGGTTACTAGGACACGTTTTATAAGAAATTTGTATTGTTAGTCAGTCTAATTCGCATAATAGAAGTGAACACGTGTTACAAAAAGACAATTTCCATTTGTGTAGGCAAAAATTTTAATGATTTGAAACGTTAACCCTTCTCTTTGATAAGTAAGATAATATTTAAGTAATTGTTGCGATAAGTAGGGATGACGGATGACTTATTCGAAATTAAAGAAACGATATAGAATGTAGAGCAAAGTAGTAATGGAAAGACGTAATCAAGTGTAATAAGTTCTGGAGAATGGCCAGGGAAAGACTGCGCCAAATACGTGAACCAGTAATATTGAGTGTAGGTATAACAATCCCGTGTGGTGACTCTACCTAATAATATCTAATAATAATGTTATTATCGTGGTAAAGAGGATGAATGTGGACTACATTGTACATACTGGATAAGAACTATTCTCGACCTAATTATAATTACTTTAAAGCACACCGTTAAAGCACATGATATGATGTAAGTACAGTTGCCATCAGATATATCGGAGCTGCCGGGTGCTCAAAAATATCTGAAAACGCACTGTGGTGCCTTGACAATAGAGGCGTGCTCGGACATTTATGAGCACCTTGGCTGCTCCGATGCCATCTTCGACTTAAGTTACGTGAGTGACCCGTTTTATTTTTCATATGTGTCTCACGTAAGTTTTGTACCTATTTAAAATCACATATACACACTTTGCATTTACCGTAGTCTGAAAAGAAGTTATATAAAGTTTAACCCTACCTTTTGCATGGTCCCAATATAATCAAGAAGCGTCCATTAATATCCATTAATGGTTTAACGAGTAGGTACTTGATAAGTGTTAATGTTAATAACCTCCGCGTGTTGTGTAACGCTCGTTGCGGTTCCTATTTGGTTAAATTGCACCCCTCCTTTACTGCTCTGTACTGTACTGTATCTGTGCGACGCGCATAGCAAAATGCAATGTCAGAACTCGGACTATTAGCAACTGTTAGCTATCATTTCTAATATAGCTTCATAATTCCTACCATATATTTTCCTACTATTAATTTGAACATTATTATACAGGCTGATCAGTGATCACTATGTATAGTAAATTGGGATGAATATCGTTTGTTTGAGAAAGCAATAAAACAAAAAAATTCGTTACCCAAAGACGGACATCTTACGTAAACAAATGAATTTTAAACATGAAGGCCATTTTTGGAGGGTAAATGAGAAAATTAAAAAAAAAAAATGTTTTTTTAAACTACATATAAAATCAAAGAGCTCGTTTTGAGAATCTCAAATATATTTTTTTTGTAATTTTAAAATAAATAGTTGAGAAGTTAGCAATTCACTCGCGTTTCACATATAAAAAAAATACATTGTTAAAAATTGGGTAGTGTACGGAACCCTTGGAACGCGAGTCCGACTCGCAGTAGGCCGGTTTTTAATTTATGAATTTATTAGATTGACACGGAGTGTGCATTGTAATGCTCATTGGGCCTTAAGAGGATACTCTTGCCTGTAAAAAAGTAGAAAAACTATTAAAAGCTATTAAGGTGCATAAGTCCTTTTTAAATTAAATTCGTGAAATTAGCAATTCAGCGCTTGCGCAAGAATCCGGCGCGTGCTAGCATTCTAGTGTTACGCACACTAATATAGACCGATATTAGTTCTACTTTCATTTACGATCTAACACTGATGAAGTGATGACTTAAGATTGATTTTTGAATGCAGATTTATTTAGTAAGTATGCGATTAAATAATTCAGCGAGGGTTAGTGTATGATTACCCAGCATGTATAATACGTATATTTTTTTTAACAAGCGAATCGTCATCCGAAGAGCGAACATTTCTTAGAAAGATCTTTAATTTTATTAGGTTTTTTACTATTTATTGGTACTGAACAACAACATAGTATAAACTTACAATAAAAATATCTGAACAAAGCCAGTATTATCAAGACGTTAAAGTGCATGTTCATATATTTTTGAGCGGCTTGGCCGCTTCCATATATCCAATGGCGACTGTAAGTTTCGACATTCACATTATTTAGGAAATATTCATCCACGATTTTTTTAATAACTGTAATTTTCCAATTATTACGTGAATCAGAGCTATTCATTATGTAAACAAATAAAGGCAATTTGAAGTAGTAATTACTCGGTGCGCATGTTTTCTTAACCGCAGTTACAATTAAGATGTGTGACGACATCTTCATTTAGATTTTATATAGACGCAAATATAGACTTGTACCTAGGTCTTGAAGGCAAGAGATAATAATAGGGTACTATACTGAGCCAGTGAGCTACTACACCTAGCGAAGATAGAACCAATAGCATTGGTTGTAATCCTGCGGAGCGGAGGAGAGAACCAATGCTATTAGTGGATTCCCGCACGTCTCCTGTCATCTCTGCTCATCTCCACCTCAGTGTAAACGCAGCCGTAATGTCCCATAGAGGAGAAATAAAACTTTACTTGAGAAATCAAAATGAGCCCCAAGAATTGATCTTTTAAATTAGGTATGAAAATTTCTATACAAAATCATCCGTTCGAATTTTTTAATTTTTTCATACTTGTGTGTGTTGGTGTGAGATGATCAGGTGAAAATGAAAAAGGTATAAACTTTTTTGTACGAAATAACGGCATTGTGTCAAAAAACCCAGAATCTATTTAATAGATACCGAATATGCCCTTACAATAAATTATCAGGTTTATTACACCTTGTATATAGAATCCTACAAAACGAGAGATAAACTAATTTTTTAAACATGCAGATACGTCTGCGAGCGATATTCCAAATTTTATATTCCAAAGGCGTGTATACATAAGGGAAGGCATGGAAAGATTCGCAAGATTCTGGAAGGCTTCCGTAGCTTAATTGGCAGAGCTAACGCACGGATTTCGGAGGTTGCGGGTTCAAGTCCTGCCGGAAGCGTAATTTTTCCATTTTTTCCTTTAATATAAAATTTGAGAGATAAACTCTAAATAGGTACGTAAAGTCTAATTACGTATTGATCACCATGATTCAGAATTTAAGTATTAAAATTCTGCCACAGTCTCACAGTAGCACCTTTGATCCGCATACCAAAACTGACGAGTTTTTACAGTCATTGGTAATTCCACTTAGTCGAGATGAATGCTGATGAAGTGATTCAACCGTTTTTGATATCGTCATTTTACATTTTACCCTTTCTTGTAAAACTTGATGAAGCTCAGGGAGCCTAATAGCCAAGTTAAGAATAAGAATCTTTTATTTGCGATAAACATTACCAGGTACATTGGTGTATGTTTAGGAATATTGCTGACCGAATTTTTTACATTTGCGACAGCAATGCCGCGATTTGTCGCTCCGGCACCAGGGGGCTAACCGACATGACAATCGTTTGCAGAAAACGAAGCTCTAGTTATCGGTCTCTCTACCCCTCAGACCATTGCTCCTTGTGCGATAGAGTAGAGAAACAAATAGCTAGCGCTTCGTTTTCTGCAAACGGTTGTCATCTTGGTTAGGGCCCTAGGCTTCTATTAGTTAGACAATCATTTGCTACCAAATTTTACCAACCAAGTTGCATAATTTCCAAAACGTCTACAAAATTACACAGTACACGTAGTACAAAATTATCTGCGCCAACTGCAGACCAATAGCAAATAAGACAGTTCGTTCACTCCAAATACCGCTGCCAAACGGTACCGATATGTGACATTTTGTTGTCAATAATATTTAAACACAATTCGCCTTAACACAACGGAATAAAGTACATAATTGTGGAGATGGTTTTGACTTTGATTAATCCAAATAGTTTGTGCATCATCGAGTGCTTATGATCCATGGCACTGGGTCGTTCTAACATCCGGCCTTTGTTACCCGATTGCACGCGGTTTAAACAGGGTTATGTTTTTGGTGTGTATCTGCCTGTGATATTCCTTATATCGTAAAATCTTTGTAACTGCTTATTGATATGCTTGAAGTGTCTAAAGACATTAAAGTACCTATATAAGATTGATTACATGCTAGCTTTTGTTTCGATGAAATACAAAAATGGCACTAATAAAATCGAAAATCACGATGGTATTAAAAACGCGAGAGAACTTATTTTTGAGTCTATGAATGGATATGAAGAAAAAAAGTTACTCTGTGTAATAGACAAAGTAACTTCTACTAAAACTATTTTGTGAAGCATACAAATATGCCTGCGGTATTTTGTAAGGCCATGGTTACCTAAATTCTGGAATGTTTAGAGAAAGTCCGTTACGTCACCGATCAAAAGCCGAGATAGTCTAGATATCCAGCTCTGTTGCTGAAGTCTTGCAACACTGTACCGCCTTAATCATTGTTGATGGTTTGTTCAGTGATTGTATTAAAGCCATTGTAGCCATTATAAATGTTTTTACATATTCTCATGCCTTTTTACTGTAAGTACATTACAATACGTCTAACAAGAAATAACAGGCTAATCTTATTAGGAAATAAATCAAATTATTTTATGCTAATATTTTAATTTGTGTTATTCCAAGTAGAAATACTACTCTATAAGTTATAAACTGAAGATGTAGCACCGACCGGAAAGTCTAATGCTCAACAACATAAGACTTTCCGGTCGGTGCTACATCTATTGTCACATGACAGTACTACTACTGCTACTTAAAGTACTGATAATTCCGCTACTCGATGCTAGATGTCTACTATGAAAATATGTAATAGTCTTTTTGGTACCAAAACTGATGTATAGAGTGAGCACTCTTGTATATATCTTGGCCGCGAATGCAAAGGACGCTGGTTCGATTCGAGCCCCGGGCACTGGAGGCCTTGGTCACCTTTTATTTCGTTTCGTATCACATTGACTTCAGTTTATAATAGTCTAATCTGCTTCTAATAAATCATACTCCCATAGTTAGTAGTATAGCACTATAAACTAATATACAGACAGAAAATAAGACGAGATGTTTCAAATATCACAATAATCAAAACCGATATAAATACACTTTATCTATTGACTTATCATCCCGAATTTAGGTAAGTACCTATATAAAACGAAATTTAAACTGTTCTATTTAATATTCATTGCACGGCTTCCTAAGATTCGGAAGCAGTAATTTCTAATTAAATTGTCTTTCTTATGTCGAAAAGTTGAGGACAATGGAGCCTAGTTAGTTAATTAGTCACATTAAGGGCTCATAAAATATACACGCTTCAAAAGTAACTAACTTTATTTCCAAATTCAATATTAGCCTTGTCTCAAAAGCTAGACTTGTTTGCAAAATAATAATTTTAAAAGTACTATGTATTCATGTCAATTGTAGTTTAGTGTCGACTTCGTTACACAGTTTGCATTTTATCTGGCATTCACCGTAAATATGACATCCTTTGCATATGAGTACTAGTGATGTGCCTTCCTCGAGAATATGTCCCGGGAATATTCCCATTAAATGAAAAAAAAAAATACCACACGAGGATATGTTAAAAATTATTTTAATTCAATGAATAGTGATAAATACTCGTAATTGTTTCGTAGCATCATTCACTTTCAACTTCACTTACATGGATTTTCGTTTTACCCTGTAAAGTAGGTACAGTTGAACTCACGTTCACGTCACGTCAAGTTTTATCTTATGATGAAACTCTAACTTCAGACTAAAACAAAATATAGGTAGATATATTTATATTATACTGAAATATATGGATATTTTTCGGGACCCGGACCGTTCTAGCGCGAGTTATCCAAAGAGTATATAGTAAGCACCTATACTTATGGAGTCATCCTTATGCACATCCCTTCCTTTATCAGGTATGAAAATTGTAGCTCATTGTGCGACTCTTTTATGTAGATAAGAAGGATGAATAAGTTATGAGGACTGGAGACTATATGCATTTTGCTCCACACTTTTATTATACTATCCCGCGTCTTAACATTTTATGACTGTATTCAATTTTCAAATTTATTTCGTGCTGTTGCATGAATAATTTTACAAAACACTTCAAAATATTACATACATGTGACATTGTATATCGTGACTTAAGGTAACATTTCAATGACGACAGCAGCAGCGTTGCTGTTACAGCGTTAAGGTACCGTTCGTATTCAGACTACGCCAGCATTACTGCAGCGCGACATTACTGGCGGCCGCATTGCTGCCACAAATGTTAAAGAACCGGTCAGCAACATCGTGTTGGCCTGATGGTTGACTGGTAGAGAATGCCAGATAATTGGTTTTTTGTCTGTATATATCACTGCGCGCTCATTCTTTCTTCCGTGGTATATATAGATTAAATAAACTAGTAGTTCGCCTCGAACTGAGAACTCGCGATTTGACAAAAATTATATAGAGCGATTGACTTTGTTGCACCTACTTACTCGTATAGTTCGACATAAAATAGTAGAAAATAATTTTCAAGAAAAAAAACCGACTTCTATGGGGGCCGGTGAAAGATTATTGTACATAGATGGTGCACTATGTAGAAAAGGAGGTAAAACCACCCACTTTTCTTAGGTATCATTTCGTTTCTGTAAGGGTCGCAGTTTAAGCCTCACGAACCCACTTCTCTGATAGCAGTTCGGTTCTGTGAGGATTGCAGTTCGAACCTAACTAAAACCACTTTTCTAGTAGCATTTCGTTTCTGTAAGGCTTGCAGTTCTAACCTAACCTAACCCACTTTTTTCGGCTTTTTGAGGATCGCAGTTCAAACCTAACCTAACCCACTTAACGGCGCGTGCGGTGCGGTGTACGGGGGTTTGAGCAGGAGGGGCTAGTAAGTTTGGCATCATTATACTTTATACCTACATTTTATGGTAGGTAATCATAGTGGTTTATTTAGCTTAGGTATCAGTGGTTTTCCGGGTCATGGTCCGAGTCCGGGTCCGGGTCCAGTTCCGGGTCCAGATCGAGGTCCAGGTCTAGGTCTTGGTCCAGGTCCAAGTCCAGGTCCAAGTCCGGGTCCAGGTCCGGGTTCAGGTCCAGATAACAGCCCGGATCCGGGTCAGGTCTGGCTCCTGGGGCCAGCTCCATCAAAATCGAAATTCGAAATCGCCAAACGTGTAGTCATTGAAGAGTTCTGTTCTGATCATCATCAGCAGTTCCACTTCATCAAATGAGATAGTTTTTAATGTAAATTCTTGATTTTTTGATGAAAATACACAAATCTCTATATGCATGCCTTTAATATTTGAGGAGTTCCCTCGATTCCTCATGGATACCATCATCAGACCTCGAGCTTGGCAAAAATGTGGCTTAAAAACTTAACTTGCTTAACAAACATAACGAAGAGAACAAATCGCCAAACGTGAACTATGCGTCGTTGAAGAGTTCCGTTCTGATCATCATCAGCAGTTCCACTTCATCAAATGCGACAGTTTTTAATGAAAATGCTTGATTTTCTGATGAAAATACAAAAATCTCTATACGCATGCCTTTAAGATTTGAGGAGTTCCCTCGATTCCCCGTGGATCCCATCATCAGAACTCGAGCTTGACAAAAATGTGGCTTAAAAACTTAACTTGCTTAACAAACATAACGAAAAGGACAAATCGCCAAACGTGAACTATGCTTCATTGAAGAGTTCCGTTCTGATCATCATCAGCAGTTCCACTTCATCAAATGTCACTTTTTTTAATGTATATGCTTGATTTGTTGATAAAACACAAAAATCACTATATGTATGCCTTTAAGATTTGAGGAGTTCCCTCGATTCCTCATGGATCCCATCATCAGAACTGGGTTTTGACAAAAACGGGACCAATCTTTATGCATGCATACAATCAAAAAAATAATTTTCAAAATCGGTCCAGTAATGACGGAGATATGATTGAGTAACAAACATAAAAAAAAAATCACAATCGAATCTCCTCCTTTTGAAATTTGGAAGTCGGTTAATAAATGAGGGCGCCACTTTCTACGTAGCTGTCACATTTTTGACGTAAAATGCTTACACATGGCAACAATTAACAATTTATAGTCTGTCAAGCCATTTCCGTCAGTAGAAAAAAGCGGCTAAAAAATGTAGGCGCGAAGGGTTATCGTCCCATAGAAAATTGGAATATTGCGCCTTTTCTACTGACAAACTTGTTTGACCGACTATGGTATGGAAATTTTAGAGTTCCATTTATTTAATTTCTACTATTTTATGTCCGCGTATGTGTCGCGTGGATATATTACAAGGTCTGTGGAGCCCTTAACTGATACTGTATCTGTGGTAAGCCGAAATATTTCCTGTCAAATGTCAAATACCTTATTATGTTTATTTTTATCTTGCTAATTATTTCAAAATGGTAAATTTAAAAACGAAATTATAAAAGTGCAAGCCGAGGACTTTCATTTGATACCAAACCGACCATAATTTCTTGCAAAAAGATCACCAGAATAGCAAGACCCCTTACAAATAGTTTTTTAGCTTTCTAAGCTCTTCTAGCTCAATAACCCCTTGATATAGCCTGCTCATAATTTAATGACTAAAATGTAATGCCCTCAACTACACGTTTACCCAATTTCATTTAAATTAGAACAAATTTACTTAAATTCTTGAGTATCAAACTATCCTCTGATAGTTCAGCTTAAAAACATCGAAATGCCGGGACGTGCCCCTAGCCAGCCGCGTGTCCCAAGTCGAATGTAAGAACTTCGTTCGCTTCGCTCGCTCGTTCGATAAGCTTGGTAGCGGCTCTACCAAGCAAACATTATGAAGTATGTTTAAATATGTACACTTATAAATAATACATGTACAATGAGTAGGGAGAGTGAACATATGAGTCAGGTGACAAGTAAAAGTGTGTCGTAAAGCGCCTGCGTGAATCAGAGTAACGGCAAAACATTGGGTACACTCGGCTGCATTATGACACGAATCGCTGTACAATCAATCAAATATTGAGCATAATATCATTAATTTAGGCTTTACTTTACATTGTTGGTTACTAAGTATTAACTTAACTTTTCACGGCACCCCATTTAGACGGTTGAAGAACTTGCATGCAATATTCGATATATTGCTAGCTACAGAGTATGTACAATGAATCAGTCGAATCGAAAAAACACCGCAATTTAACGAAAATCGCATGCAAGTTTTTGAACTGATATTTTTTGTGCTAATAAATATTTCTTATTATTGTTCTAACTGTCGAAATGGGGCTTAGGTTAACTAGTTTAGTGAGTTTAGTGAGTGAGAGAGAGATTCAGTAAGCTGAATCTCTCTCTCTCTTCTCCTGACCGATTTCGGCTACAGCGACTGCGGGAACTGCGCTGGTCCGCCCGCTCGTTCGCCATCATGTGACTGCAGTATTCAATCTAAGCTAGAAAAAAAAGTAGTAAGTAAGCAGAATATCAGTAATATCACATGTATTTATAGAAAAGATTGTGATAGTAAATTTTATACAGACTGATTTTACCTTAAAATTTTTGTTGATGATTATTATTCAATATCGGAATCTATTAATTTAAGAATCGGAATTCCTTGTGGGCCAATATCGGATATCAATAGGTACCGGTATTGAAAATCGTCCGATATTGGATGCCCATACACGACTATTACAAACTTAACATCACAAAGGCCAGCAAGAGAAGTTTAGTATAAATATCCTCTGGTGATTATAGCCGCGACATTCCATGGGTGAGTCAGTATTTAGACGTAGGTAATTGGCAAGACGAGGCAAGCCGTGCAAACACGCGTCACAGATGTGTGAGATTTGCCTTCGAGTATTGTTAGCGGTTCCAAAAGTAAATACCTACAACATTCAAAAGAGACTAGGATTAATAAATATGAGCGAGAGCGAAGATTTCGGTTTCAGCTACAGCATAAATTCTTACGTGCATCTTTCCGGTTGTCTGTCCCAACGTCTGTCTGGATGTTCTTTTCTAGAGTTAGTCCAAGTTAACTCTACTGTGTGTTTGATAGCAGAATTAGCAGATACTGTGGAAGTGTCATGTCGCTGCAGCGTTAGCTTGGTCTAGCTGTAGGACACATTCCTGTACCGATTCTCATGAAAATTTGTGAGCAGTTAAATTGCATAAGTATATATGTCGCAGTCAAAAGTGTGAACTGGTCAAAAGAACTTTTAACCGACAAAAACAGGCAAAACTGCTTTTGACTGAGCATGTTGGTCAAAAGTAGTTTTACCTGAAAATCATACCTATTTCTGGCAGCAGTTTCGGTTTTAGGGCGTACATAACTAAATATATAGTTTTTTTTGTCCATTCAGTTTTAGGAAATTTTAAAATGTAGCCATTAGTTGGCAGGGTCTATGGTTCACAGAGCCACTATAGTTCGTTTTTTTTAGCATTAGAAATAAGGTAAACAATCTTGATGTGTCTTTTAATTGAAAAACACATTTTAAAAATAAGTTACGGCAAATATGTAACAATTATGAATCTAATACGATCTTTTATATTCTTCTGCTTTCATAAGTATTAGTTATTGATTTTTATAAAGCGTTTTTCATGTAAAAGACATGTCAAGATCGCTTACCTTCTTACAAGTTCTTTCTAATGCTAAAAAAAACGAACTATAGTTGCAAAATTAATGAAAGAAGACCTTACTGTATGTATTTTAAAAGTATTGGAGCGACCTCTCTTAGACATGATAAATCATACGTTTTTTATGACGGGTGATCGGTCATCACGTGATGTGATGATTTCTGTAGAAAACTGAGGAGCGTGAGTCATTCTTAAAATAATGCAAATAAATGAAAGACGTGACTTGGTCATTTGACTGGGTCATGTGTACCGAATGGAGTCTATAGAGCTAACACTAGATAAAAAGCAACCCTAATAGCTGTCCTACAAAGCCTTCCGCTCGCGAGGTCACGCCGGACACAGCCCTACTCTACATTATTTTTTACAGCGCCGTTTAAAAAAGTTGAAAGTGCCTCAACATCCGACCGGACTACGGACGTTGTTTTCAAGTTTGAGTGGCATATATATGTTAATATGTTCAGGTATAAGAGACCCCATTGTCTAATGCCAATATCTTGGTTTCAATATTTTCGAACCGAAAAAAATGTAATGAGGGTTTTTATGGAGAGATTTTGTAAGTTTTTATAAATGTCTAAGTATGTGTATCTGGTTTGTGATCCATACTAAATTGGTAAAGGAGCACCTCTGTGTAGTTTCTCCATCGTAGCTTTAAATCTTTGATTGAATATGAAATGTGACGTAGCTTAACGGTCATTAGGCTCATTAGCAAACAGTGCAGGCGTTATGTCAGCGGTAATTCAGCTTGATGTCTCACAAGGCCATTTGGCGACCAGCAGTCAATTAGGAGTGTTAGGACCATTAGTGACTTCGCGGAAATGCCCGGTTTTCCTTAAAGCACCCACACAGATTTTAGAACTGTATGAAGTGACCTAACCCGTGTGTTTTTAGTCGTTATTAGTTTACGTCATTACATTAAGGATGATTAAAATAAATAGTCCTGATAGATAGACCATTAGAAGTGTAGTTTATTTTCAAATCACATATTAAGAACGAACAATCACATTTTTTTTTTAGTTTTGGTAAAATTAAGTTTTTTTTTTAACTAGAAGTAGAAACTATTCCCCGATTCTGGCCCCACCTCTCAGTGGTCACCGATCCTGACCCCAGGGCCGATCCACCGCCCCCGGTAAACCTAAAAAAAAAAAAAAAAAAAAAAAAAAAAAAAAAAAAAAAAAAAAACAAATAGCCCCCCATTTGAATTGATTGCGCCAGGTCTCAGCAGTGCCCGGCGCCTCCTTCAGGTACTTACGAAATACGCTAATTAAACAATACACCTTGCTCACCACGGTAACAATAGGCTTATCGACCCTTTTCTATTGTTCGATCTCGACTCGGGCGCGTTATTGTGTTACCGAGAATACTACCTGGACCCTTCACCCACCGACGTCTTCATTCATGCCTTCTTTATGAGTGTATTATACTGTAGGTGTTTGTGATAGGTATTAGCGATAGGTATTTGCAATAGGTATTACCGATAGGTATTTGCAAAAGGTACTTATTTGCGATTCATTATCTTATGATCTTACAACCTCTTGGAGCCATATCGATTTATAAGGAATACAGTTCTAACCTAACCTAACCTAATTAGAATTTACACAAGTAATCCGTCGGGAGCCTAAACTAACCTAAACCTTCTTTTACCAAACCTAACTTGACCAAACCTAACTTGACCAAACCTAACTAAAATCAACCTAACTTCTCATTTCAAACTAACCTGCTTTCACCTAGTCTTCGTTCAAGTTATGTTTTAACCTAAATACCTAAACTTCTTACCTATCCAAACTAAAGCATCCTACATATCGTATACATACTTACCTATATTGTGCATATTGTATTGTGTTATTTTATTTAGTTTTACCTATTTCTAACTCATTATTTTTGTCTGCGATAAATGCAATTCAACCTAATGTAGCCTTTTTTATTCTTAAACTATTCTATCTTCTTAAACTTAGTATGTAAGTATGTCTCATTATCTAATACTATATAGTTTTCACATACATTTTTATGTTCTTTGTAACACGATAGAAAGTAAACTCGTAGCTACTTGTTTCTTTGTATTATTAAAATAATAACGAGGCGTGTGAGGCATTTCTTGTGCACTTGTTTTCATTGTTATAACAGCTTAATTGCTTTATTGATAGACGTCTATTATATTTTATGCTGACAATGGATTATTATGTGGATATAATTTGGGTTTGAGTACAGGGAGCGTCTGTTTAGATGAACTTGTTGAGACATGTTACTTTGTATGATTTTAAAAAAATAACGAGACGTGTCAACTGGTTTCAACATGATTTAGTCTAATACGTCGGCATTTCTTGTGTGTTGGTATTCATTGTTATAACAGCATAATTGCTTTATTGGTAGACATCTATTATATTTTATACTGACAATGGATTTATTGTTTCCTATTATGCTTTGGAATTTGGGTTTTAGTAAAGAGAGCGTCTGTATTAGATGAACCTGTTGAGACATGATTTGAACGATACTGTATCCTGCTCACTATCACAGTATAAAAGCCGAAGAGAAATGGGTTTGAGTAAGTATTACTGTCGTGGCAGTCCTCTGTATCAGAGCTCCTTGTATCTACTGCAGTATATAGAAATATAGTGTTAATTCAACAGTGAAGTGTTTAAGTGTTTATAGAAAGACCCAACAATGGATGTAAGTATGTCTTTTATTACCGTAACTTACTTTGTTTTGTTTTCAATTGTGTTCTTTGTGTTTTAATTATCAAGATTGTAGACAGTGTGTAAATTATTGTTTTATATTGTTTCAGTTCACTGAAAATACTTTCAAGAACTATTACTACCCGGATGATAATAAAGACGAATCAAGCGATGAAGAGGGTACGCTTGGTCTCAAAGTTAAACAAGCCATCGCAAAGAAACGTTCAGGAAACAATATCGATAGCTTCTTTGAACGACCTAAAAAGCAGTCTAAAGTTGTGAAACGGTCTTCAAATGTGAGCAAAAGTTCACCAGACGGTGTTGCAAACTTGTCATCCGGACAAGACGACGGGGCCTATGCATCACATTTGATTAAAATCGAGATATATGATATGCATAAAATCAAAAACGTCCCACCCATGGAACACTGGAAGCATGCGGACTTCAGATTGAAATATTTTGCGTTGGAAGACGATTTGGAGCTACAAAATACGCGAAATATTATTTATAACATAACAAAGCAATTAGCTTCTAAGGACAGTAGTGTGAAATATTTTATAGATAATAAGAAACAGTGATAGTTATAATTATTAATGATAGTAGTAGCTTAATGATTGTGTTAACGTATTTCTCATTTTTTACCTCTCCTTAAGTACATTTTCCATGTAACAGATTTTTTTGTGTCGTCTCGTTTTTTAAGTAACAAAGAATGTTAAGAAATATTTTGTAAATAATAAAATTTAAAAAAAAATGTGTGGTTTAAAAGGTCTATGTATTATATGAAAAAATAAAAAATCTTATTTAAGTACACGTATTATTTTATTTCACAAAAAATGTTTTAAACATATTCCTTAATATAAGGTCATTACATACAGAATTATCAGAAAACAAACTTAGCATATCTGTCATAGTTTTTCCATGATATTTAAAATACAAATAAACTAGACAATATTCACCACAAACTGAAGTAAAATGGTTTTGAAGAGGTTTATTGTTATAAAACCACTGTCTGGTGTTTCTTTTTAAAAATAAGTTATGGTAACCTGAAGGTTTCCGTCCGAAGGAATCAAAATATTCTCCTATACCAGTAACATCAATGTGTATGGCAACCCAGTGGGAGCCTGGTTTCGTGTCAGGGTCCAAATTACTAACAATAAAGACAGGTAGATCGACCCAAATAGGTATTTTGTTAGCAGCAAAAACATTTGATTCAAAAAGTGGGTTTAATTTCTTCATACAAAATTGAATCTCATTAGTATCCATAATTACTTAATTAATAACAATTTATGTCTTGATGATGCTGCAAACAATGACTACAACAAAATAAAGTAAACGAAAGAAAACATTGTATTTATATAATTATGTTTTTCAACTATTATAATCTACAGATACATCACGGTTTTTGTTTATTTCAATAATGTTGTCAAATTCTGCATACACGATACAATTAATGGTGCTAGTTAGAGCCGAATCAAAGCGTACTTCTATCCGAACACTTCCATGTCTAACAAGATTCCAGTGTGAAGTTGAACTAGCAGATAAATCAGGGGTTAAATCAAAACATAACAAACAATATCCTCCACCATAATCTGTTCTACTTATTCCATTACCTTCGTTGTGAAAATGAATACCAGTTCCAGAAAATAAGGTGTGATATGCCGCCGCTATTAAACCAGAACTAAATGACGGTTGTAATGTTTTAGAAGGAATTTCATGACCATCTACAAACAAGCTAAATGAATTCATATTATAATTTTGAAAATTAAATGGATTCAAAGCTAAATTTCCATTAAAACCTGAATTTGATACAAATCCAATAATACAGCGTTTAGGAATTTGTCCGAGAAATATATTATCCAATGTTTTACCCTGGACCCCTGTTGGTATTGTGAGAACCTTAACTTCTGCTCTCGTAATGGGGTACTTCGCAGTCGTTGTTGCCAATACTTTTTGATGGGCTAACAAAACGCTAGGATTGATTTTTGTTCTTCTAACAATGAGACTAGCATCTGTTATTTGTACTTTAAGTTTTTTATCTTGATGACAAATTAAATTAAATGATTCTTTTGATCGGACTAACTTAATACGCAATTCAACACCATTTATCAAGAATTTCTCTTGGTTAAATATATCGCCATGCAAATGTCCAATCATTTCCACTTCCTTACTCTCTTTGATAAATTCTAGTCTTTTCTGAAATCCTTTGTTGTTGGCGTCAACGGTATCCATAAAACCTGGGGTATCCTCATACCATAACCCACAAGTAAGATGGGTTTTTTTGGCTGCCGGTCCATAGTTGAGAAGATTTTCCATATAAGCACGGTAAGCATATGTATTGTTTGGGGGTGATATGAGTTTTTGATTTAAATATACATCAAGTTGGTTGAAAAGGGAATGTAGCCAGTTATTGGTGGGTCCAACTGCGGCATCTGCTTTTAATTTTGTCCCATCTTGATTCAATACTTTAGCAGTAATATGTAACATTGTGTGTGATAGATCAATGTAGTCATCTCCTGATCCAGGTACTTGAAATTCAATGGGGCCATCATCACTTAAAGATGAAATTGGTTTGTAATGAATCCAATGTCCGCTTTCAATACTTGTTTGAGTTGATGGAAGGGCAAATATATCTAATTCAGATTTTGCACATTCACATGAATGACTGTGTAGAAATGACATTATTTAACTTGAAAATATATCGTTATTTTTATTATTATTTCTACTTCCTCTTCGTCGCGATGCTTTTCGAGTAATGAGCGGTTCTCTTCTTTTATTCGACATTTTATACCCAGATCCTGACATGAGAGAATCAATTTTTTCATCAGCCTTTCTTTTTAGGTTAGCGCTCGCTTCCTTAAATCGTGATCGAATGGAACTATCCATAGGACGAGAATTTACCATATCAGTTAACAAACCAACCCCTGCCCCTAAGGTTTCTTTTCCAATGGTTTTTAAACCGCTAGATAACAAAGGGAGCACTGATCTAAATAGTCCACCCAAAAAACTGCCTATACCATGTCCTCGTTGATATGGAACTCCCTTATAGACAATACCTATCCCAGAGCCGGCTTGGTGTGAATAATAATGTTCGTAAGGACAAGAGACTGACGATCTGTTGTAAATCATTTTACTCGTTGAAAGTGTAGCTTCACGCAAGAAGATCCAAATTGAAATGGTACTCTGACACCAGTCGTTGTTCTTATATCTATTTCAATGGTATCGAACTCTCTTCGTAAAACTGGTACATAATGAGCGGGTGAGAAGATGTGAGTTTTATAAGCTCCATAAATGAACTTAGTTGGATCTAAAGGTATTATTCTGAGTAATGAAGTAATAACATCTCCGACTACTTGTGGGTGTATTATATCAGTATAAACAAATATTTGAGATGGTAAACCTAAATATAAATTTGCAGGGCTTTTTCCTAATGTATTTTGTTTTAAATTTGTTTTCGGTTTAAAACCCAATTGCAGACTTAGTATCGGAGTTGTAATGATAGATGTTATTTCTTTATTTGTTGTTGCTATTCCAACCAGTTTTGTTAATCCATCATATCGAAATTTTACGTTATTTTTTAACTGTGGGTTTTCATTAAACGCTTGAAGAAAATGATCTATATTATCATATGTAGTGGCTGGTATATGAGTTTTTATATCTACTATTTTTGTAGTTTTATCGGTGGGTGATAACACCTTTTTCTTTAAATAAATGATGTTTTCGTGCTCTTGAACATTATACATGGAACAAGGATATTGAAATTCCACCAACCCAACTACCCATTCTCCATCCAATTTAATGGTTTTTGGTAATTTAGTTAAGAAATGTGCAGTCGTGTTATCCGTGTAGTAATCTGATGAACTATTACTTAACAAAGTTAGATAAAAACTATTTTCACTCATATTTTCTTTAAGTTTGATTCAGGTATCCAAGAATTAAATTTATTAGGATAACCTTGCCACTTAACTAGTATTTCCTTTCTGCCAGCAACTCGACGCGAGCGTATTATTTTATCAATTTTATACTCGTTGGAGGGGAGGTAAGTTACCTTTTGTAATTCTTTAGAATAAAATGTACCAATGATGGGTTCACCTTCTAAATCCTTTATTGTATAAACAACTCGTGGCGATCTGTTAATAATCGAATCAATAATAAATATTTCATCACTCCAATTACTTTCATAACCTTTTTGAAACACATGCTTATATTTAGTGATTCTAACATGATCACCTACATTTAGTTTTTTAGTTTCTAATGAAATTTGCCTATCTTTTTTGCGATCATATAAATTACACCAAACAGTCATAATATTATTAGAGCTAACATCAACTGGGCGCATTTTAATGCTAGAATGATAGCTATGGTTGTAAGAATGTAGAAGATCTTGTAATATATTTGTGTAGTTATATGTATTCTTATGAGTGAAGTAACGCCACATTTTCATTTTAAGTGTTCTTTGAAACCTTTCTACTATACTTGCTTTAATGTCGGGGTTATTAGTGGTATAATAATTAATATTTTTGCTCTTAAAGTAATCTCTAACCGCCTTTGAAACAAATTCTGTACCTTTATCAGATTGGATGTGACGGGGAACAGAGTTGGCTTCAGTAAATATGCTTTCAAAACATTGTTTAACAGTTGCTGAATCCTTCTTCTTCATGGCTCTTGCAAAAGCATATTTACTGAACACATCAATAACACAAAGAATATATTTGTACCCATCATTATATTGACTATAAGTACTCATATCACTTAAATCAGCTTGCCAAAGTTCATTAAAGTTCGAGAGAATGTATTTATTTCTAGTAAATCGTCTATGAATAGGTTTATGCAGCGTGTGCGTATCTTGAGATTGTAACCATTTTTTCACTTCCTCTTTGTTCATTTGACCTTTCATTTCCTTTGATAAATTATTTAAACTGCTATAGCCAGCTGGATTAGAGACGTCATAATAGATTCTGTTAATATCTAATAAGGAGTCCATCTTTCCCACTCTATTTTCTTTCCGGATCGCTTTTGCTCCCGTGTAGCAAGAGGCGTAGAAGTGTTATTATCTTTATCTGTTGAGGCTCTCGTCTTCACAGATGTGGAGGGGGTAAAGGGTTCAATCAAAGGAGTACCATTAATAAATGCTAAATTTGTAGGATTACCTATGCATGACCTAGGAACTTCGATATCTTTTAAAAGTAAAGCAAACACTTCCCATCCAATTGGCTTAGGACGTTTAAGACATCTAACGGTGTCGCTTACCAAATCAGTAATATTACTATTTTGAATGGTTTGGTTATTTATAACAACTTCACCAGTCTGTTTCCACCAAATTTTCGGTTTACTTGAAACAATGTAATCTAACAACGTTCGAGCTTTTTTTTCATAAGATTTAGGTAATATGTTTATAATTTTTGACGGACTAATTGGCATTAGTTCTTGATTTATTTCACCAGGTGGTGTATTAAACGATGACGGTGTGGCTGCTTCAGTTACATTATCTGTAACTGACTCATTATTTTCAATCTCCTCCTTTTTGTTCACTTTTGTTTTTATAATATCATTACTTTCGTTGATGACTTGATCTACCCCCTCCATCACGATGGGTATTCTAAACGGTTTTCGATCTGTTTCAATAAAATGTAGAAATCTTTGTAATGCTTGAGAATATAACGTCCACTTTTCGCGATCATTCATTTTACTTTTAAGGATTTTTTGCATCTCTCCATCTAGCCGAGATGAGGAATTTTCGGGTGGACTCTCATTCCGTTTCAGCCTTTCAATAAAATCTGATTCAACTAATAACATTTTTTTTGTGTTTTCCATTTTGTTTATGATAAAGAGTTCACTAAAGCACTTAAAACTGCACCTAAAATAATAGGTAGAAATGCACCTCCTTTTTGAACTATAACAGTTTTTCTTATTTTATGTTTCCCTTTCGAAACTAATTTTCTTAAAATATCTTTATATTTTTTTAGTTTCGTCTTTTCTTTTTTTTCTAATGGAATTTTCCCATTTAGGACGTTATAAATGCACTCACAAATAATGTTGATCTCTTCATCGTCACAAGATTTAAGTAATGCAGTACGATATTTGGGTTTAAGCAACTGCAATGCTTCAAGTAAATGTTTATATGTGTTTACTCTTGCATGCATCATGTAGAACTGACTAAAATATGGTGATTTTTATCATATTTAAACCCCTTTTTAGGTACATACACTGTGCAATGCCCATCAAACGGAAATATTTTTGTTTTAAAACGGCATATGTCATTTGTATTTTGTTTCAGGTCAATCATGAGGTAACCATGAGCCTCCTTTGTAGCATCTTTGTAGGCTTCGTCCACAAACTTTGAGTTTTCTGGGTAAACTTGTCGTGACAGGTAGCGTATTTGAGTTTTATCCCTGGGATTTTTAAAAAATACAATGTAGCTTGTATTCAATGAAATATCACGTTGACCTCTACCTTGATGAAATACGTTTTGTGTAATATAAAAAACACTTAAGTTTCTATGATGACTACCTTTCGTAAAAATGTCAACGATTCGTCCATCTGATTCTCTCATCAAATCATCTATAATAAGAAGTTTAGGTTTCTTCCCATCAAAAATTGAAAAATCTGGTATTCCTTGACTATAATTTACATTTTCCAGATTGTAGAGAGGTTGCATTTCATCATAACACCAAATAATTTCATCAAATTCAACATTACATATCTCTTTGGAGTTATTCAAAAAGTTTGTAACAAATTGCGTTTTACCACACCCACTAGGACCTGCGACAATGGTGGTGAAAGGATGATAAAAGTGAATCATTATTAAATATCGTAATCTATGTGTATGTGTGTGTGGGTGAGTGTTGATATGTTAACGGATGGACTTTAAATGGTAATATTCAGAAAGATGATTACTATTTAAACAACTCAGATATAGTAGACAAAAAAACAAAACAAAATGATTACGTAAATTTTTTTTTATTATTTATGATCACACTTTTAACATTATTTTTTTGTTTCATATTTACAAAAATACCTTAAAAGATACAATAAAATAAAATTCATACATTTTTTTACATGTTTACAAGTAATACCTTAAAAATATACAATGTACAAACAATAATTTGGAATTCGAATGTTCTGTGTGATTATATTACAACTTTGAAACTTTTTCATTATTGCGGTATTTTATAATGACCCCACGCTAGAGTGTCAGAAGAGTTTTCTAATAAGTACCGTTTTGTATCTTCATGCGATAATGATATTTTATTTATTTTTTGAGTGAATATTATATGTTTTATAGACTTAAATCTTAGCATTTGAGCGCGTTGCAAATTTTTATTAAATAAACACGTTTTGTAATTGTCAAGAGTAAATTTTTTTGTAACACATTTATTGACTCCTTTGGCTTTTGATAAAACACCGTATTTTTCAGTTTTCTCATCATTCTCGTCATATTTTTCAACATCTAAGGTATACATTTTAGATCTCAGACCTACGAACTCTTTTAAAATTCTACCATTATTTTCATCTTTGAAAAACCCTAATCGCTTTTTATTTATTAACGGCAAATCATATTTATTGTTAGGAGGATAGTCAGATGTATCAAAATATAAATTAAGATCTGATTTTATATCTGCGTAATAATTTTCCGTGAAAATTTGATATACTAAGCTATCAGTATCTGTATAAAGAAGCTTAAGGTTGTCTGGATATTTGGTTTTCATGTAGCTGTAGTGAAAGTCATACATCAAAGTTTTCGATATATCTAATATGCAAAATCCCAGATAAATCGGTTTATTATAAAATATTTTAGTTTTATTCAATTGAACGGCCACTAAATTCTCAGAGAATATGGATAAACTATGGAACTCAGGTTTCGCTATCAAAGATTGAACCCCCTGCGTTTTTCCTCGATTTTCCCAGTGATTTAATAATTTGACATTTACGCGTTTTGCAACATTTTCCATGGTTTTACCGAACACTGAATTATTCATTAGTTTAAAGAAATCTTTTTCAAAATCGGATGATGCCTGTGATCGCATGTGGGTGTTCAAATCTATGTAACTTTTTAACCACATAGACTGCTGAAATTTAAGAATGCGATGGATTTTACTGAATTTCAAACCATTCTTCAAACACTGTTTTAGATTTCTATAATGAATGACATAATTCGTTTTTTTATTTAAATTAGGAATTAATTTTTTTTCTTTGGAATTACCCAAACAAACGTTTTCAGGACAAAATGGCAAATCTGAATGAGAGTCATGCAACTCGTTAGGGTATTCGAGATCAACTTCTAAAATTAAACCATGATCAGCGTCATCAGATATATTAAAGTCAGTATCTGTATTTACCCATTCAAATTTACCGGTAGGAAGACATTGAGACATAGCCCACCCGTAAAGGTTATTTGCATCAAAGTACATAAGAAATGACGATGGGATATTTTGATTATAATCTTCCAAAAAAATATTATTAGCCTTCGCGTATCTATTACTACATTGTGATATGCCACCTCGAATATTTTTTGATATAAAAGCTATTTTATCGATATCAGTTAGGAGTTCTAGTTTTATTTTTGTAGTTCTTAACATTGCATCCCAACTTAATCCCGGAGCAGTATAATAATGAGCGGGGTCTAATCCATACGTCTTAAGACAAAGGTTTCTAAAATTTTCAAATATATCAGTTAGTAATAGAACATCAGTTTTTAAATATAAATCAGAATAATCACCCATATTTTTGCATTGAAAATGAGACCAAACATCTTTTGCGTGATCATAATCCTCTTCTGAGATGTGACTATCAGACAAGGAACTAAAGAAATCATCTTTAGAGGGAAGAGCTGTTAAGTTTAAAGAATCGTATGATGACATGTGTTCATAGGGATAGACACCCTTTCGTAATAAGCGTTTAAAATCCTCCTCGCATGAAAAATTCAATTTTAATTCATGAAATTGTTCAGGCAACAAGTTTTTTGCCAATTTGTCAAGACTACTGGACATAAATTTAAGTGAATCGACAAATCTCAATTTAATTGTGCGATTATTTATTTGTAAGCTCTTAGAAAATGAAATGTATTTCTCTTTGTTCTCTGGAATCAGTTCAATGTCGCCTTCCGCCAAACCAAGCCCATGCACTATAAAATGACTATCATAGTTACACAAATTATGGAAAAATACAGGTACAAAATTAGGTGCCCTGTAATTTTCAGAACAAAATTTATGTGCCACTCCTTCATAAAGACCAGTATGGTAATTATAGGAAATGACTGAATCCTCGTTTAAATTTTTATCACAAATATAACATGTACTACTCTGAGCAATATGCACATTATTTGCATTAGATAAAGGCAATGGAGTTTTTACAAAAGTATTTCTCCTACAAATGGCCTTTAAGTCTTGTTCCATATACTTCATAAATTCCTGGGTGCAATTTTTGCCTTTATATGTTCTGTACACTGACAATTTATCATTATAAGAACATTTAATGTAGTATCCAAAACTATATACCTCATGTTTTTGTACATTTGTTGTTGAGGATGTAGTAGGATTAATTGTACCTGTTTGAATCGGGTTTAGAAAGGCCTCGAAATCAGCATAAATAACAAAAGGTACCCTTAATTTACGTTCATAATTATCGAAAGTAAGTATATTGGAGGAAACGTTTTCATTGAACCAGTTTTTCTTTTTATCCTGTTCTGAAGGTAAATGTGTACAAACATGGAAACAATCGTTTCTTTGATGATTCATTAAATTGTCGCGAGTTGTAAAGTTCGACAAACAACCATCACAAATATGTGCAGCATGCTGTGTATTTGATAATTGTTTAGATACTAACCTAGATAAATTTTTGATATAGCAATAATGCCCCTTACTGTCTTTGGATATGTACAATAAATTCAAGTGGGTAGCTTTTTTGCACTTTGTTAAGTGTAAAGGGCCTACTACGTCATGTTTTTTACTTTTCGAATTGTATTCAAGACCAAAAACGTTTATACTTATATCATTCATTTTTTCAAATTTCTGAATATCTCCAACCTTAAGTGGGAAAGTTAAATTTCTAAAATTTAATTTATTTTTATGCGCTATATACGATTTCGTAGTGTTTGAACGATGACTTGTAGGTGGATACAAGCCTGACAATACAGCCCATCTAAAACATTCATGATCATTATTTTTTACATTAATAACTGCTTTTCTGTTCTGAATATCACGTGGTAATTCGATATAGGAAGAACCACGCAATGGATTAAATTTGTTTACATTGACATCTAGATAGTTAAATTTTACTAAACTCCATCCACTGTCTTTTCTCTCAAAGTTAAATAATTTTGTTAATATATCTTTAACAACTGACTCGAAAATATCATCTTTGTCGCTGCTAACATCAACTACATTGTTACATAATTGGAAATCAAATGTATTATTTACTTGTTTGCTCTCTTGAGTAAAATCCGCATTCAAAATAAAGTTTACTTTTAAAGCATGGTGATCAGTGAGGGAACGATCCAATAATGCAAAGATTTTATCTTTATTTCCTAGTAAAATGGATTCGGGAGTAAATGGTTGGTGAACATTTTCATTTAATAGTATTCTGTAAGTGGCCACCCTATTCTTAAAAGCATTTTCAATTAACTGAACATTAACCCATTCAATGTCAGCCCTTAAAACATTATTTTTGTGAAGATTACTATTTAAATGATTTTTAAAATATCTTTTAGAAACAAACTTATTACACACAGAACATTCAATTTCATGATTATTATTTGTACTCACAATGACATCGGGAACTGGTTCGGATGATGTTGATGCTACAGGTTCAGCAGCTGCTGAACGGTTTTTCTTCACCAAGAATTCTTCGGTCTCCAAAACTGCAGCTGTCCTTTTTACTCCCCGTCCTATTTGAGAAGATCTATAACAATACATAATAAACATAAATATCTTAATGTCAGATAAAATAAAAATAATTACTAAAACGGTTGGTTGTATATACTAACGTAAGTCTTTTCGACACTGCTGACAATAGGCCCGCATCATCAAAACTCCATCAATCACATCTGATGACTGAGTATTCCCCTTGGAATTTTTGATATGCCCATCACATGGTGTATAATACGGTATAATATCAGAATCTTCCAGTAACGAGTGAGGTAATTTGTTTGATATATACCACATTCTTATATTTCTATGAAAATATGCTAAAATAAATTCTTTACTTAATTCCTCAATCTTATCACGAGGCAAAGTGAGACCAATATGATAGTAAGTAAACACCATTATGGAAAAGGATATCACAGTACAAGCACGGCACCAAAACACTGAATGATATGAACTCGAGATACCCCGCTTATATAACCAGCACTCTCCCACCCCACGTTTATCCTAACAATAAGTTCTGGTCACAACAAGTTAGGAGGAACCCATCCTTTGTTAAACAGGTACTGGTTAAGAGTTATAAACATGTATGAACAGGAATACTTTTACTTACGCCTCTCGATGTAGTTGGCTCACAAGACGGGCAGCCTCGCATAGATCTTCATTTTCTTCTATTTCTTCACAGAGTCTGATAAGTTCAAGATCGTAGACATCACAACTCAAAGAGTCCATTATGAAATGAGAAATCATACAGTGCTTTCTTTCATTTAAATAGTTGACTACAGGTATAAGATTTCTAAGAGTGGGGACTGTAATCTTTACAAATGAGAAGTATTAAATTAAAACTTGTTGTAATGTGATACAAAAAAAATAATCTGTTAGATGGAAAATGTACTTAAGGAGAGGTAAAAAATGAGAAATACGTTAACACAATCATTAAGCTACTACTATCATTAATAATTATAACTATCACTGTTTCTTATTATCTATAAAATATTTCACACTACTGTCCTTAGAAGCTAATTGCTTTGTTATGTTATAAATAATATTTCGCGTATTTTGTAGCTCCAAATCGTCTTCCAACGCAAAATATTTCAATCTGAAGTCCGCATGCTTCCAGTGTTCCATGGGTGGGACGTTTTTGATTTTATGCATATCATATATCTCGATTTTAATCAAATGTGATGCATAGGCCCCGTCGTCTTGTCCGGATGACAAGTTTGCAACACCGTCTGGTGAACTTTTGCTCACATTTGAAGACCGTTTCACAACTTTAGACTGCTTTTTAGGTCGTTCAAAGAAGCTATCGATATTGTTTCCTGAACGTTTCTTTGCGATGGCTTGTTTAACTTTGAGACCAAGCGTACCCTCTTCATCGCTTGATTCGTCTTTATTATCATCCGGGTAGTAATAGTTCTTGAAAGTATTTTCAGTGAACTGAAACAATATAAAACAATAATTTACACACTGTCTACAATCTTGATAATTAAAACACAAAGAACACAATTGAAAACAAAACAAAGTAAGTTACGGTAATAAAAGACATACTTACATCCATTGTTGGGTCTTTCTATAAACACTTAAACACTTCACTGTTGAATTAACACTATATTTCTATATACTGCAGTAGATACAAGGAGCTCTGATACAGAGGACTGCCACGACAGTAATACTTACTCAAACCCATTTCTCTTCGGCTTTTATACTGTGATAGTGAGCAGGATACAGTATCGTTCAAATCATGTCTCAACAGGTTCATCTAATACAGACGCTCTCTTTACTAAAACCCAAATTCCAAAGCATAATAGGAAACAATAAATCCATTGTCAGTATAAAATATAATAGATGTCTACCAATAAAGCAATTATGCTGTTATAACAATGAATACCAACACACAAGAAATGCCGACGTATTAGACTAAATCATGTTGAAACCAGTTGACACGTCTCGTTATTTTTTTAAAATCATACAAAGTAACATGTCTCAACAAGTTCATCTAAACAGACGCTCCCTGTACTCAAACCCAAATTATATCCACATAATAATCCATTGTCAGCATAAAATATAATAGACGTCTATCAATAAAGCAATTAAGCTGTTATAACAATGAAAACAAGTGCACAAGAAATGCCTCACACGCCTCGTTATTATTTTAATAATACAAAGAAACAAGTAGCTACGAGTTTACTTTCTATCGTGTTACAAAGAACATAAAAATGTATGTGAAAACTATATAGTATTAGATAATGAGACATACTTACATACTAAGTTTAAGAAGATAGAATAGTTTAAGAATAAAAAAGGCTACATTAGGTTGAATTGCATTTATCGCAGACAAAAATAATGAGTTAGAAATAGGTAAAACTAAATAAAATAACACAATACAATATGCACAATATAGGTAAGTATGTATACGATATGTAGGATGCTTTAGTTTGGATAGGTAAGAAGTTTAGGTATTTAGGTTAAAACATAACTTGAACGAAGACTAGGTGAAAGCAGGTTAGTTTGAAATGAGAAGTTAGGTTGATTTTAGTTAGGTTTGGTCAAGTTAGGTTTGGTCAAGTTAGGTTTGGTAAAAGAAGGTTTAGGTTAGTTTAGGCTCCCGACGGATTACTTGTGTAAATTCTAATTAGGTTAGGTTAGGTTAGAACTGTATTCCTTATAAATCGATATGGCTCCAAGAGGTTGTAAGATCATAAGATAATGAATCGCAAATAAGTACCTTTTGCAAATACCTATCGGTAATACCTATTGCAAATACCTATCGCTAATACCTATCACAAACACCTACAGTATAATACACTCATAAAGAAGGCATGAATGAAGACGTCGGTGGGTGAAGGGTCCAGGTAGTATTCTCGGTAACACAATAACGCGCCCGAGTCGAGATCGAACAATAGAAAAGGGTCGATAAGCCTATTGTTACCGTGGTGAGCAAGGTGTATTGTTTAATTAGCGTATTTCGTAAGTACCTGAAGGAGGCGCCGGGCACTGCTGAGACCTGGCGCAATCAATTCAAATGGGGGGCTATTTGTTTTTTTTTTTTTTTTTTTTTTTTTTTTTTTTTTTTTTTTTTAGGTTTACCGGGGGCGGTGGATCGGCCCTGGGGTCAGGATCGGTGACCACTGAGAGGTGGGGCCAGAATCGGGGAATAGTTTCTACTACTAGACAATCATACACGAACCAACCCAGTCTCACAGTAAGCTCAAGAGGGCTTGTGTTGTGGGTACTAGATGACGATATAGAGGTCACTGCAGTTTACCACCAGGTAGGTTGTATGTTGGTTTGCTACGGTATTATTATTAATACATACGGCAATGTAACAACGAGACTTTCAAGTGGCTACGATTTGGAACCAATGCACAGCAGCGATGACCCTCCAATAATATTTCATTGAGGATGCTATAGAAGGAAAATTACATGTGACATGTATTTATCGACCAAGGCTGTTGACGTTCTTTTGTTTGATAGTTTATTTGTACTGGATTTTTGTTGCTAAATAGTTCTTTAGGTTTTTCTCGAGCGACAAGCATAATTTAGAAATATATTCGAAAGTGCTTGTTGTTAGGCCTACTTGAATTAAAAATATTTTAAATCATTTTAAATTGAATCTAATTAATATCCTGTAAGTATATTTCCTTTTCGTCGTGTGATAGCTTAACTATAATAAACACAATAACAAATAGATAAAGAAAAAATATTTACATGGAAAACATCCATAACATAACTCAGAATCAAATATCAGGGAGTCTAATTTTATCATGCTCGTGATTTATAAATTTTAATTCGCCCGTATAACAGCGCACTTGTTTTGTATGTTACTGATTTGGAGCCATTAGGAACAATTAACTAAGTATAGCAAAATATTAGCAAGACGAGCCAGGAAGCAGCGGCCCATTGTAGTATGATAATTATTTGTCATTGTCTGGTTTCACTGAACCTTCACACGGAGCAAAGGTGATCTGTTAATATTTATGCCATTTTTCATGACGTTGGCAAAAAGTACAGCCTGCTTGGAGATAAGTCAGAAAATATATGTATGCTTTAAGGTACCTATTTTAATAACAAAACTTCCGTGAGACACAAACATATTAAATAGTCACTCACGTATTTTAAGTCTACCGTCGTTTTGTCTTTAAGGTACCGTTCCAGTTCAGATTACACCAGCATTACTGCTGCAGTGTTGCAGCGCGACATTACTGCCGACTGCATTGCTGCCGCAAATGTCTAAAATCCGTACAACAACATTGACTTTGCCGAAAGGCATTTAGAAAATAAAATGAAGCTTGGGATATTTACCTTCCTTGCCGAAAACAAAAAATGATTGATTATTCTTCTTTTACGTTATTTGAAAGTATGTGTTCAATTGTACATCATTATTTGATTCATTTGCCTCGAAAAGTCGCAAGTATTTTTCTTGATGTGTATTTCCATTTTTTTTGGAATTTCTCATCCTCCCACGCTTAGTCGAAGTTTAGGGGTCGCTCAACCCGACGAGCAAATCTAGGTTCGTTTATGTAGGTATCTTCACAAGTTTTTGGACAGTATTGTACAAGGCTTGGAAAAACGTCCGTCTCATTCGTTCATTCTTCACCACCCGTCATACCAACGTCAATGACATGGTCATCGCCCCAATGACGTCCGTAGACTGTGAACGAACATTTTGGATTCATACATGGGTTCTAAAAATTATGGTTATGTTTTCAAAATAACGGGTATTTTTGCGAGCCTTTACTGACATGCAGAATTAATAAGAGTGGTTGTCAGTCTTTATTCAGTTTAAAAATATTTTAGATTATGGAGTATTCACGTAAAAATATTATTATACTAATTGAAAAAGTCTGAAATTTCGTAAAAAACACGTACGCAAAGTGTCAGTTTACTCTTTTAAATTCTGGACACGAGTATAGATTAATTATTAATTAATCAATTTAAATTCATTAATGTAATATTTTCACGAGAGTATTATAATAACGAGCTAAAACTCAACAAAGGTAGGTAATTTTCCCGTCGGCTAATCCAATAGCCGACCTCTTTCGAACCCAAGAACAATATTTGTGGAGGCCGGATGTAATTACAAGCAACTTCTGCCGTTAGATGCAAACGGGAACTTGGCGGGTTGTTCGTTTTCTCCCGTTTTTGCTCGATGTTAAATTTATAGCTGTTGAAGTTGTAGCAGTTTTTCGTGAACTCAAGAACAGGAGTTATAAAAGTAACTTTTGAACTACGGTTCGGTACCGACGGTTTTTAATGTACATGGGGCTTAAAGCCAGGAAATTAGAAGAAAACAAAAGATATGGCAATATAAATTTCTGACGGAAGATATGGCCGTCGCGCGGGTTTTTAACTTTTATCGCAATAACTCTGAAAATGTGTTTCTGGTTAAAATTTTACTTGACAGATCCCTCGGCTTTATGACTTGCTATGATAAACTTAAATTTACTGCTATGGTATGAAGAAAACAAAAGAAAATTGGACATATTTTATAGACTGGCTGATAAAAGTGGGATCTTATTTAGGGGTGCATTACATTTGTTATAATTACTTTTCATATATTATAGTTTGATATATCGTTATTTTGAATAACGTAATATATGGCATACTACCGTAATACCTAATTAACCTTATACATAATGTTATTATTGGTATAATGGTCATAAGGTATATTTACACTTCGTCTGATATAAATTGCCATAATTATTACATACTCTAAAGCATATTATTTGTTATAACAAGGGACATCACATAATTATTTATGTAGTATAATAGTTGAATGACATAATTTGGGTTAGGTTAGGTTCGACTCCGCACAAATGAATAACTACCTAACAAAAGGAGGGTTAGGTTAGGCTAGAACTTTGACCCTCCGTAGAATAAAATATTCTATCAAAAAAGTGGTTTAGGTTAGGTTTGAACTGTGGCCCCCGCAGAACGAAAACCGTGAAAAAATAGGTTAGGTTAGGTTAGAACTGCGACCTCCCTAGAATAAAATAGCTAGCAAAAGCAGTAGGCCTGCGTACTAGTTATAAAAAGTATGTAAAACTTTACGTTATCAGTAAATTTTAATGAAATATGACAAAAAATGTTATACGATATATGTAGTTATACTTGATAAAATTGTATGAAATATTACGTTATACAAAAATATAATATAACAAATGTTATTATAAAACATGTCTATATACTATTTGAAAATAATATTACATTAAGCATTATATCAATGACAGTTTAGATGAAATTACTATATAATAAAGGAAACGTATAATAAAAATTACATTATAACATACAATAATATATCAAATGGCGTTATAACAAATGTATGATAGTTTTTTTATAATTATATTAAACATTACACACCCCTTATTTAGGAGTGACACAGATCCTGCTGTCAAATTGTGTAATTTTTCTACATGTTAGAATCCATTTACAGCACTGTCTGTTTTTGTACAGTTTTTCTGTCATGATCTATCAAAGTAACTTCCGATATTGAACCATACCTTATTATGCAATTATTTTGCTGTGAACAAATCAAAAAGTTGTCTAGATATTTCCATAACAACTTACATACGCAAGCCCAGTTAAATTCGGTAAAAAACACCTTTGCGATAATTATTTTGGTTTATTTTTGTAGTTAGATATATACATTACCTATTTTAACTCTGGGTTATTCATTCGTTCATAATGAATGAAATAGTTAGTTAAAGTTTGTTATGGTTACATATTTTAATTAATGTTTATTATTTTTATTTTCAGGTACGTATTTGGAAGTGTGAAGTTATTTAAACAAATGAACTGGAAGAAAAAATCAGGGCAAGTAATGATATGATGCTTATTTTAAATGTATTTTGAGGACTATGTAGCACGGGATCAGTGCTAGCTGACAAAATTCCTACAAGTAATTTAAAATAAATATTAAATTCTAAAACTAATCATAGGAAACTTTATGTGACCTGGACAAAAATCCATGCTCTTCAAACAAACGAACGTGCTACGTGGGTTTAAGTCGAGAGTAACATCAAATCAATATCAAATAAAATTTTTGAAATGATAAGGGTGAAAATGGCCATTTTGGTTAAGGTTTGGCGATTCTAATTTAACAATTTGTTATGGTTTTGAAACGACCTTGACGATCGACGATCACGATGATCATGAACGATCATTAAGGTCGTATCAAAACCATAACCAATTGTTAAATCTGAAGTGGGATCCTGCGGTTGTTTAGAGCGATTTGTTTATTGTTTATAAACCAAAACAAAAAACTAATTTGTACGGACGGCGCGTCTCAAACTAGTGCTTCCTAAATGGCATTTCCTAAAGGGATTTTCCTCCATTAATATTAATTTAAACTAAGTCCATAAGCAATCCGTCCACGTAGCGCGTAGTGCGCGCGCGCAAGGTCTTTAGTTTTCCTTCTTCCGACTTAACACTAACATAAACAATCCAAAATTAAAAAGGATGTTAAAAATATTAGGGATACTAGAGCTAATCTGCTTCTGAGCTATTCTGATACGGTTACGGTTAATTTTCATGAACAACAAATAAAGTACTAATCCCTACTAATATTAGGAAGGACATAATGATAGTTTTTTTATCAATCATCGTCATCATCCAGACGAATTCACCGCCAAAGCTAATTTCATATGTATGAATTATAGGGTGATTCACTTTTGTATGGAGAAAAAAAAGTTGTAATATTTTCCTGACTTTGCTCACCAATGGAGTCTCCCCACACTAAAAACTATCTATTTCAATTTTCAAAAGAATCGAATAACGTTTAGAGGTTGCACAAGTTGAAAAGGTAGAGTGAGAACCCCATACATTGCGTGAAAATGAACTATGTTCTAAAATGACAAAATATAATGAACTGATACTAAAATCGAATGAGAAAACTGAATTTTGCGTCTAAAACACGATAAAAGCACTTTTCCTTTGGAAACAGGTGAAAAAACTGAAAAATCTTAATTAGAACATTTATCGAGTAATCAAAATCCAAGTTTACTACTAATTTTAAAATTTATTTATATGTAGAAGGTTCAGTATCACACTACTCTCCGCTTTAATGGTAGCCGCTTAAACCATTTTCTACCCTCCGATGTAGAGTCGTTGGTTATTTGAAAAATCTTTGTTGATGTTGTGCAACCTCTAAATGTTGACCGATTTTAATTTTTTTTTAACGTATAATATTTTTTTATCAGTTAGAACAAGAATTCGAGCAAAGTCCGATGAAAATCGAAAATTCGGAAAAATAAAACACCCTAATGAATTAGGAACTATGTATGTGCATAAGCAACCCGGCCACGTAGCACGCGAGCATTCGAGCAAGGCCTACAGTTTTCCTTTTTCCGACACAAACGTTGCACATTAGGCCATATTGTTATTTCCATTGACGGGAAAATGGTTTGAATACCTTATTACTGTTTATGAGTTTGAAGATGAAGGATTTAAGGAAAAAATTGCGACATGTGACTAATTTCAGCTTCCGTGTTTAGTAGACGAGGCGGAGTATTCTCAATATTATAACAGGTTATGAATTTGATCTGGATTTGATCTGTCAGTGTCAAAAGTGACATTTCTTCATTCAGAAATGCTTTTTATTATAATCAAAATAAGCCTTAAGTCAATTATATCATAGCAAAAAGCGTGGTGCGTGAAAGTTTTCTACCCTTGTTTTTAATAATTATACAAATTAGTTGATTAATAATAATATATACTACTCGTAGAGTCAAATAATCGATTTTGGAAAAGTTAACAAAAGCTTATTTTCAATATACAGTAGAATCCGTTTATTGTGACTCCGCTTATACTGACCAACCGCTTACTATGACGTAATTACTGTGCGAAGTTTGGTTTTCATATAAAATTGTTTGTGACAAATTCGGATAAGATGACTTCGCTTATAGTGACAAATCGCTTATGTCCGGTTATACTGACGCATTCGCTGGTTTTCGTGGCCGTCACCACGTCTTTCCCTGCGAGAACTTTGGTGCGTTTGTGGCTTGAAAGGTATTTTAGTTTTGATTCTCAGTGACAAGTTGATATTTGTTACAAGTTTAATAAAACACATTTCTCACAAAGGAATTTGAGATTAATTTGGAAAACATAACAAAAATAAGAAGTTGTACAACTATGTTTTATATGACATCCGCTTAGTACTTATGACGTGTTTGTCACTTCCCTTCGATGTCATTATAAGCGGATTCTACTGTACTTAACTTCTTTTATTCAGCAATATGTACAGTCACCTGCAATAATATGTTACTCTTCGAACGCCGCAAAAATATCTGACACGCTCTTATGGCTCTACAAATAAGATCGTGTCAGATATTTTTGCGGCCTTCATTGTGTAACATATTAGTGCAGGTGACTGTACTTACCGAAAAATCTTTTATAGATCCTTTATTTGTTTTTAATTCTAATTATAAACTCTGAAATAGTAGTTACTATGCATGAGTTATTTTTAACCCGCGCCAGCCTTCGTTGTTTAAAATAAAACCTGAGGCGTAATGAGATGATCGCAGTTATGCGGGCATACACCTAACAACATATACATCTATTCGATTTAGAACCTTATGTACAAGCTATTAAGTGTCAAAAATGTTTATTAATATTTGTAGCTGGTCGTATCCCGGTCGACAAGCTAGTTTATCCCGTAACACAAAGGCTTAGAGTCGCAATTTCGATTGGGAAATAGATGTCCACACTGTACGTATCGACAGTGGACGCGGCTCCTTATTGTGATAATATCCGGTGCAAACATAAGTGGGTTTAATAGAAAAAGGTAGTATGTGTAGTTTCCAGGCGAATACGCTAAAATACTCACAATCAGTCAGTCATAGGTACAACGTATTATCATTATAAAACGTCAAACAATACAATACATCTTAGTAATACATCTTAGTTTAGGTACTAACGTAATAATTTAAGTCTATTTTGTAAGTTTGTTACTAATAACTATGGATTGAATCGTCCGTCGTTTTTTTTAATATTTATATGTATCTATGAGTATGAAGTTTTTGACATTGGAAATGTCTTTTCGTTCGCTCCAGTATACGGTCCGATTTCACGAAAAAGTGCGATCCCCTTATATCTCGGAAAGTTGTGAAGATATGATATTAAAAAATAGGCTCAAAAGACGCATAATCACGAGAGCTGTAAGGTGCAAAAAATAATTATTCGAGAAAGTCAAAAACAAAAAAAGTTATGGTCGAAATAGTGAAAATAAAATTCAATTTTTTCCGAATTTTTGATTTTGGTGCTCGATAATTTGGAAACGAAGAATGATATCAAAAATTTGAGAAAAACGGCTCTGGACAATTTAGTCAGCTACAATTTGAGCCTAAAATAAAGACGATCGGGTTAAGGGTTTGCCCTGTAGCCTAACCTTAAAATAGTCAAAAAGTCAGAACGACATTTTTCACAGGACAT
This sequence comes from Cydia splendana, assembly GCF_910591565.1. Lineage (NCBI taxonomy): Eukaryota > Metazoa > Arthropoda > Insecta > Lepidoptera > Tortricidae > Cydia > Cydia splendana. The sequence goes on along the minus strand of NC_085967.1, from coordinate 805,435 downwards.
TTATGACTTCATGTTTCGCAGAGTTCGTTATCGGTGTTTGTTGTGAATTATCGGGATTATGACGGCAGAATAACACTTGCACTGCGTGGGCTTTCAAAATCGCTGCAGATTTTTCTTGGTCTAACTCTATCTAACCTGTTTAAGACGGGCGTAGATAACGCACTATTCGACAATCTATGCATTCTTGTGGTGGTGGAAATAGAAATAGAGATAGAGGCAGAGGTAGAGGCAGAGGTAGAGGTAGAGGTAGAGGGAGGGAGAGGGAGAGGGAGAGGGAGAGGGAGGGAGGGAGAGGGAGAGGGAGAGGGAGAGGGAGAGGGAGAGGGAGAGGGAGAGGGAGAGGGAGAGGAGAGGGAGAGGGAGAGGGAGAGGGAGAGGGAGAGGAGAGGGAGAGGGAGAGGGAGAGGGAGAGGGAGAGGAGAGGAGAGGGAGAGGGAGAGGGAGAGGGAGAGGGAGAGGGAGAGGGAGAGGGAGAGGGAGAGGGAGAGGGAGAGGGGAGAGGGAGAGGGAGAGGGAGAGGGAGAGGGAGAGGGAGAGGGAGAGGGAGAGGGAGAGGGAGAGGGAGAGGAAGGGAGAGGGAGAGGGAGAGGGAGAGGGAGAGGGAGAGGGAGAGGGAGAGGGAGAGGGAGAGGGAGAGGAGAGGGAGAGGGAGGGAGAGGGAGAGGGAGAGGGAGAGGGAGAGGGAGAGGGAGAGGGAGAGGGAGGAGGGGAGAGGGAGAGGGAGAGGGAGAGGGAGAGGGAGAGGGAGAGGGAGAGGGAGAGAGAGGGAGAGGGAGAGGGAGAGGGAGAGGGAGAGGGAGAGGGAGAGGGAGAGGGAGAGGGAGAGGGAGAGGGAGAGGGAGAGGGAGAGGGAGAGGGAGAGGGAGAGGGAGAGGGAGAGGGAGAGGGAGAGAGGGAGAGGGAGAGGGAGAGGGAGAGGGAGAGGGAGAGGGAGAGGGAGAGGGAGAGGGAGAGGGAGAGGGAGAGGGAGAGGGAGAGGGAGAGGAGAGGGAGAGGGAGAGGGAGAGGGAGAGGGAGAGGGAGAGGGAGAGGGAGAGGGGAGAGGGAGAGGAGAGGGAGAGGGAGAGGGAGAGGGAGAGGGAGAGGAGAGGGAGAGGGAGAGGGAGAGAGGTGAGAGGGAGAGGGAGAGGGAGAGGGAGAGGGAGAGGGAGAGGGAGAGGGAGAGGGAGAGGGAGAGGGAGAGGGAGAGGGAGAGGGAGAGGGAGAGGGAGAGGGAGAGGGAGAGGGAGAGGGAGAGGGAGAGGGAGAGGGAGAGGGAGAGGGAGAGGGAGAGGGAGAGGGAGAGGGAGAGGGAGAGGGAGAGGGAGAAACACAAAATAAAAACTTATACAGAGAAACATAAAAAAGAAAAAATGCCACGAAATGGTCTCACCTCAGCATGTTGCTGGCGGCTGCTAGCAGATAGCTGATGCTGAACCCTGGCAGTACCTATTGGAACTCAGGTTTGGTGCAACATAGACAAACGCTGTTATGGTCATCTCTCGTCGCGTCAAACTGCTGTCAAGAAAATTTCATATCTTGCAGCAAATGGGCCGCTGCCGATCACCACTTCTCGAGTTGACTACGGATTTGCCGTGTAATAATTTTCTTGTACTTTGAACATTAATATATCCTGCTTATTCATCGAAAAATGAAATATGTACCTATACTTATGCGCCACGGCGACAATTATTCAAACTTGGATACGCGTGTGGAAATTTTGCAATTTGTTTGTTCACATGCGTTATGTCCAGGATACTTGTGTTAGTCTAAGAATAAAATATCATTCAACGTTGTAGTTTTATTTTGTAACTTTTTCCTTATCCAGACTTTCTCGTCGCTTAGCGACAATTTTTTTTGAATTCCGTAGATTCATTTCCAATGTGCTCGATAGTCGTGTGAGGCACGAAATCTGTGAATTTTTTTGACTAATTTAATACAATAGCATGTTAGAATTGTTAGAGTCTGTCTAACAATAAGCTAATTTTGCACCGACTTCAACATAGTCTGCCTCTAAAACTCTCTAAGGGCCACTTGCACCATTCCACTAACCCAGGATTAAGCGGTTAAACCGTTAACCTAGTGTCAAATTGTACTAGTATCCATGGTAACGCCAGGTTTAACCGGTTAACCCCGGGTTAGTGAAATGGTGCAAGTGGGCCTGTTTGAATAAGTTGCTAAGATACCAATACCAATCATTTATTCTCATATTTGACAGTTCTATATGTATATTCTACGATGAACTGCCGTTACCTAGTTTGCGTTTGTAACAGCGCCATCTTTTAGGAAATTAGGACATCAAACTTAACATACTCCCGCCTTTAATGACGTGAAGTCATTAGAAAATAATAAAATAAATTAAAATTCAATCTTGCACATAATCAAACATAAAATAATAGCTTGTTACGGACGCAAACTATTTTTCTACATCACATAATAAAGGACATAATTTTGAAATTGAACGTTGTAACACTCCTGACGAGGTTCGCAGGTCATACATTCTGGTAAGTTGGTCTTTTCCCGGGTACTTCTTTATAATTCGTCCCATAGGCCAACGACCAGGAGGTAGCCTCTGGTCCTTTATTAGAACTAAATCTCCTTCTTGGAATTCTCGAGTAGGCTGTCTCCATTTAGGTCTCTGTTGCATTCTACTTAAATATTCGGACTGCCATCTTCGCCAAAAATCTTGTACCATTCTGATTGTCACTTGCCATTGATCGAGTCTATTCATCTTTACATCTCCGAGGTCTTCAGATGGTATAACATTAGTGGGTTCTCCGATGAGAAAATGGCCAGGTGTTAAGGGGTTCAAATCGTCCGGATGATCGCTGATGGGTGAAATGGGTCTAGAATTTAGACATGCTTCAATTTCTGCCAGGACCGTGCTTAATTGCTCAAATGTAAGTGTAGTATCTCCAACTATACGTTTCAGGTGGTATTTGGTCGACTTGACACCTGCCTCCCATAATCCGCCAAAATTGGGAGCGCTTGGAGGGATATATTTCCATTTCGTCCCTTCTCTATCTAGCATCGAAATAAACTCATCTGGTACACTGGATTTCCCTTGACTCCACATTTCTAGTAACTCTTTCTCATCGCCAATGAATGAAGTTCCGTGATCGCTCCACATTTCTGCCACATGACCTCGCCTTGAAACGAATCTTTTAAATGCTGCTAGAAAGGCTTGTGTTGTCATGTCACTTACAACCTCTATATGCAGTGCCTTCGTGCACATACAAACGAACAAACATATATAGGCCTTGTAGGATTTGGCACCTCTACCCTTGCTCATTCTGACATTTATTGGTCCCGCAAAGTCCGTTCCGGTGATGAAGAATGGTCTACATGGCTTGACTCTAGAATCAGGTAAATCTCCCATCTTTTGCTCTCTGTTCTTCGCATTCTGTCTTATACATGTAACACACTCCCGCACAAAACGTTTAACGCGGTTTGCTGCGTTAATCAGCCAATATTTGCCTCGTAAGTATGTAATCATCATTTGCGGAGGACCGTGTAGTGTTTTGGCATGGGCTTCTCTCAATATTAACGGTAGTAGTACATTGTTCTTCGAAATGATGATCGGGTGTTTTCGTATGAATTCCATATCTGCGTGTTTCAATCGACCACCGACTCTTAGAACATTCTTGTCGTCAAGGAAAGGGGATAGAGCTAGAAGGTTACTCTTAGATTTCAAGTTTCTGTTTTCTTTCAGGTCTTCTATCTCTTCTGAAAATTCCACTTCTTGTGACATCCTTATACATATTGTAAGTGCATCGTTTCTTTCTTCGTACGTCAGGTAAGAAGGTAAGTTACTTTTCTCTCTATCTATAACTCTTAGCCAGCGTCTGCAGTATGCAATAACACGGGTAAGTTTCTCCAGTGACGAAAACTTCTTCAATAAGGTAAGTTGTTCCTCATTCTCATTTGTTACTACCATCGTTACTATATTCTTTCTCTTTTCTATTGCTGTGTCTAGTGGAGTTCCTTTTTCTAATCGTATTTCTTTCTCTTTCAGTATTTCAGGTCCGTTCCACCATATCTCTGTAGACATAAGTTTCGAAGGCTTCACTCCTCTTGAAGCAGGATCAGCAGGATTCTGCTTAGTGTTTACGTAGAACCAGTGATTAGCATCGAGTATCTCTGTGATTTCTGAGACTCTATTCTTTACAAAAGGCTTCCATTTCATTGGATCTCCATGTATCCAAGCCAAAGTCACTTGACTATCTGAATAAGCGTATACGTTGTCAAGATGAACTTCTAGTGTATCAGCTACTTGTTTCAGAAGTTTACTCAATAATGTAGCAGCCAGTAGCTCCAATCGCGGCAAGGAAACTTTCCGAATCGGCGAGACTTTTGTTTTTGCTGTCACGAGGGATACTCTGATTTCTCCTTCTTCGTTTATAACTCTCGAGTAAATGACTGCTGCATAAGCTAATGCTGAAGCGTCTGCATATCCATGCAGTTCAAGAGTTGATTTACTCGTAGTGTGCATCCATCGATCTAAGCTGACTTCTTTCAAGGCTGGTAGTTCTCTCTTATACTGCAGCCACTCTTTTTGTAGTTCTGCCGGAAGTTCTTCATCCCACGAAATGCCTTTCTTCCACAAAACTTGCATAAATATTTTTGCTAGTATGACGCTTGGAGCGATCCATCCCATTGGATCGAATATTGACGCTATCTCAGATAAAACGCTTCTTTTAGTCATAGGTGTGTCTTCTACATCTTTGATATGATTAGGTATGAGTAACTTGTCTTTCTTAACTTCCCATGTTATACCTAATGTTTTTACGCTCTCTTTGCGTTTTATTTCGACTGTCTGTGTTTCTTCTCTCTTTTCTTGTTTGTCTAATGCTGTCATAAACTCTTCGCTATTCGAACACCATTTCTTTAGTGGGAATCCTCCGGAACTTAAAATTTGAGTAACTTGTTTTTGAATTTCTATAGCCTCTTTTTCTTCGTCTGTACCGGAGAGCAAATCATCCATATAGAAATCTCTTAATATCATCTTCTGAGCTTTTGGATAGTCAGCTCCTTCATCTTTTGCTGTTTGCCTCAAAGTTTTTATTGCGAGATAAGGCGCACAGGATGTTCCAAATGTAACAGTTAAGAGTTTGAAGTCTTCAATGGGTCCCTTTGGATCTGGTCTCCATACAATTCTCTGGTAATTCGTGTGTTGATCTTTTACTCGTATCTGTCTATACATCTTCTCTACGTCGGCGACAAAGGCTATCTTGTATGTTCTCCATCTAATGAGAATGGCTCTTAAATCTTCTAGCAAAGGGGGTCCGATTAGCAACTCGTCATTTAGGGATATCCCGTTGCTTCCCTTGCATGAAGCATCATAAACTATCCTTAATTTGCTAGTTTCTCGCTCCATTTTAATTACAGCAAATTGAGGTAGCCACACGCCATTTTCTTCATCTATGTTTTCTATTTTCTTCATGTGGTTTAGCGTCATGTACTCTTCGAGAACTTTGTTGTATTCTTCTAATAGGTGTGGTTTACTCTTAAGTCTGTTCTCTGTAGACTTCCAGCGTTTTAGTGCAATCTCTCGGCTGTTAGATGGTAGAACTGGTGGGTCATGTCTCATTGGCAGATCTACTATGTAACGTCCGTCGTCGTCTCTAGTGGTAGTTTTCTCGTATATTTCTTCTACTTTGATCTCTTCTGCTGTTAGCTTGTGTTTCTCTTCATCTATTGTCTCTAGCTCCCAGAATCTCTTTAGCATATGGTTCAACTCGACATTTAAATGCATACTAATGAATGGTTTCTCTTCTCGCTCTTGTTCTGTTCCGACTCTGACTTTTCCTGATATTATCCATCCCAAATGTGTTTGTAAAGCTATGGGAGAGCCTGGAACGCCTTTGATGAGACCAGGCTGTATCATCTCGTTGTAAACTTCTACTCCCAATAGAATATCTATAGAACTTGGTTGGTGGTAAGTCGGATCAGCTAGTTGTAAGTCTCTTAGGTGAACCCAGTTGTCGATGGTTAGTTTCTCTGAAGGCATGATGTTTGTGACCCGCTTTACTATGTAGGTTGTTATACTCATTTTCTTTTCAGGATTATGACGTGATGAAATCTCGATATCTGCAGCAAATCGGATGGGTGTGCTCATTTGACCAAGACCCGATACGTTTCCGATAACACGTTTTCTCTTTAGTCCCATAGTTTGAGCTGCAGACTCGTTCAGGAAAGACTCTTGAGAACATGGATCCAACAAGGCTCTTAGTACGAATTCTCTTCCTTGATGGTTCGTCACGTTAATTTGTGCTGTAGATAACAATCCTGTCATGCTTCCTGTTGTTAGGTGGGCAACTATCTCTCTCTTATTTTTCATGTCTTGCTTTGGTTCTTGTTTAGATTCTCTCTCTCGCTTGAAATCTTTGCTTTCTCTCTCTTGTTTTGTTTCTTCTTTGTGCTCTTTCTCTTTGGATTGGTACGTATTGTTGTGCAACAGTGTGTGATGTCTTCTTCCGCACTTTTGACATGAAAACTTGCTCTTACAGAAGCGGACAGCATGACCATAGATTAGGCAGTTAAAGCAGAGTTGTTGGTTTTGAATGAACTCTGTTTTCTTTTCTAGTGTTAGCTCTTGGAACTCTTTGCATTGGTTCAAATGATGGTTTAGCTTGCAAAAACCACACTTGATGGCTGGTGACACGTGAAATGACTTAGACTCGACAGTGACGTTAGGTTCTCTCTGGGTGCTTCGGTAGGTACTCTTCATGTTCATGTTCGTTGTTTGGCTAGGTTGTATCATCTCTAAAACTCGGAATCTCTTTGCTAAAAACTTGTTGAACATGATCATTGTAGGTAACTCTGTGAGGTTCAGGTTACTTGCTTCTTCCTCCCACTCTTTATGTGTCTCGGCGTCTAACTTCTCAACAATGATGTGTATAATAAGTGTATCCCATGAACTTGTATTAATGTTTTGTACTTTCAGCTTATTAAGACACTCCATAGTTGTATCTAATATCTCTCGAATCGCTTTAGCAGTGCCCGTGTGAATTTTCTTTTGATTCATCAACTTGCTCAAGATGGAATTAACTATAACTCTCTTGTTGTTGTACCTGTTCTGCAGCGTGAGCCATGCCAATTCGTAGTTTGTTTCAGTGACGGCTAGATGATCCAACAGTTGAGCAGGTTCTCCAGACAAGTAGCTTTTTAAATAATGCATCTTTTGGACGCTGCTCAAGTTCTGTTTGTTGTGGATGAGTGACGTAAACATGTCGTAAAACGAAGTCCAATCTTGATAGTTACCGGTAAACTTCGCTATATCGCTATATCTATTTTCGGTAGCTTCACGTCGTCCCTGCTTGTGCTTGGTGTTGGATTAATGCTGCTCGTACAACCCGTCGTCGAACCTTCAAGCCTATCTGTCATCTCTGCTTTCAAATCTAGGAACATTTCCTCGCATGCTGAATATACATCGTCTTTGAAATATTCGTACTTCGCTTTGTCTGACGATGTTGATATTTTTATCAAGGCTCGATTGTTTTCTACGAACTGACTAAAATATTGTTCTATGGATTCTTTTCGCGTCTTGATGTACCCTCTTGTTAATCTCGCTTTTGGTGTTTTCTTGAAGTTCGCTTGCGCTTTGAGAATTAATCCACAAATATTTTCTTGCTCGGCTATTAAACCAGGTAATTCTTGAGACATTTTGAGATAACTATTCTTTAAAACTATGAAAATTCACACCGAAATCATGATTGTTTTGTTTGACATGGAAAAAAATTTGACGTGTTCTATTCTTCTATTTGTGAAATCTTATTTTTTCCAACTCAATAAATTCTAATCTTGTAAATAGCACTGATTTATAGCGGCGAATTTTCTGAGTTTACTCGTAGGTCTTAACATATATTTTATTTATCTTATCTTCGCGAAATCTTTAATTTTAATTTTGTAATTTTGATGACAATTTTGACTGACGGCTTCTTGAAATATTTCTAAATGTTCTAAGTCACTGACACTTAAGTTCAATATTAGGTTCTATTATACTCTAATTAAAGTTCACTTTTGAATGCACTGTCTATGTCACTTAAGTCACTTCACTTCTCAACTCGAAGGACCACTTTGTTTGAATAAGTTGCTAAGATACCAATACCAATCATTTATTCTCATATTTGACAGTTCTATATGTATATTCTACGATGAACTGCCGTTACCTAGTTTGCGTTTGTAACAGCGCCATCTTTTAGGAAATTAGGACATCAAACTTAACAGGGCCTAAATAGTAACTCTAAAAGTACCTACCTACACATAAAATTGTGTTTTGTTGTGTTGTATTGGTATATGTACATACGTCGACACATGCATCATTTCAATCAGTCTGAAATCTTGCAGATATATTTTGAAAGTTGCTAGAATAATTATTTTTATTACTCGTTTATTCATATTTTATTATGTATGTTGTATGTGATGCACTCGGGTAGAAAACGGGTGGAATGACGAAGCTCTAAAAGACCTATCCACTCTAGGAGTAGGTACTTACCCAACTTGCGTGAAGTCAAGTGGCTCAGAATAGGGCAGATTAGCGTTCTTTTGTGACAGAGGCCAAGATCCTTTTAGGGTCACTGAGTCAGCCAGTAAGTCAATAAGTAACCATTTATAGTTTCATCTATCAAGTTGATTATCATCAGTTCAAACGATTATAAAAGCAATTTCGTGGAGTGTGTCATCGCAGTACTGAATGTTAATAATGTTAGCTTGGATTCATTAGAAATCGATTAGCACTTCGACGAATTTTGTTTGACCGTGATTCTGTTACCATGACGTCCACGATGACTATAATGAACATGTACATTTTTCTTTTCTTAATTTTAATAACAATGTTTTCTTTCTCTACTTTGAAAATCCATTTGTCCAAACTACGTTGTGGTTGAAGATTTTTGATTTTGATCATATCGTTAACTTCTCTCCTACAAACTTATTCGCACATGGATCTTCAAAGAATAGGTACATATTTCGCCCGTTCGCCGTGCTAATATTGACTCGCAGTCTCGCACTTGTGCCCAACGTATTCACAGAACATTAGGTTCGTAACAGCTTTAAGCAAGCATAGTTCAGATTTATACCTAATGGTCTAGTAAAAGGAGTTGGTAAGCATATTTTAAGTACTGAACGTAATATATTTGCACTAGAAAAGCAAACTTTGCAATATGGCTATTGCTCTGACACAGAAACAATATTGAATCTGCTCAAACAAGACATTGTCATAAAAGAACATCGTCACTGAACAAATACCTAACACATAAATCATGGGAAAATGATGAATGCCTATATACAATACCTAGAACATTCATAAAATCTAAATTTTTACATTATCATTTTTAGTGGTTATTTTTTACTAAGCGTGATAACGATAACTGGATGCGATTCGCACGTCGCTCCGATGTCCGAGCGGGATATCGCGATAATACGCGCATAGCGATGGTACGCGCATGGCTCGCTCAAACATAAATTGATGAAATATGAATTATTTAGATTACAAATATATTATTGTTTTTTTCTTATTTTGTTTAAACTTTCTTATCTATTTACATTAATATTTCAGGAAGTAACTACTTAGGTGAATTCGGTAACATAGATTATATCTCCTGTAATTTGCCATATATTGTAAAAGCTTTCAAAGCTTTTCGTCGCTTGACTTACCATGTACGTTTTATAAAGGAAAACAGGATGAAATCTGTACACCTATAAGTATACCTACTTGTATAATCTCGTGAGTCAAAGCGACATAAATCACAACCGGCGAGTATAGTGGACATCAATCATGAGAAGTCAGTGATGGGAACTGCTCCCGAGGGGCACAGACCGAGATGAATTACAGACTAAACGGTTCATGGTTCATGATTTAATACTTACTATTCTTTGGCCTTAACTAAAAGCGGTAGTTTTGGAGATTGGAGAAATATTAGTTGGATACAATCTGGACGTAGTTTAGCGAGACTATTTTAGCAATCTCAAACATTACTTCATTAGTCATCAAAATATAGGGAGAGTAGGTACCTATTTCTTTTAGTTAGTAAATGACATATAAACTGTTGAGGAGAATCGCTGGAGATTCTTAATAAGAGAGAACTTGTATTTAGTATTAAAATAACACACGCAATAAAGATCTAACTAATATATGTGCGTCAAAAACTTAAGGGTTAATCAGCGCTGACTTAAGGGTCAGCATTATGCTGATATGAGGCGGGAGTCCCGCCGCGGGACCATTTCGTGGTAAACTATAACTTTTCTAAATACATTTTTATTTGTAACACAAATCGCTTGTATGAAATGTAGTTTGCCATGAATAAATGATTCTTGATTCTTGAAAGTTTCTTTAGTGGGGAACCAAATTGTCTCAATTAAACAGAGCACGGAAGACATTCACTCTCGTATTGATCGAACGACTGACAGAAAAACCAATTAATTTGTGATTCTTTATGACAAATAATAAATATAATTACTCAACTAAACTCATCGATGAAGCCGCTGGAAAAATACCATCGAAATGTTATTCATAAACTTTTTGCGGCAAACGAATTATGATTGACGAGCGTTGGGACAGGCGGAGACAAATTGTATATACATAGATACCCAGGGCGCATATTGGCGAGTTTGAGCTCGCAAAAACTTGCAGTGACACTACTTTCAATGCTCATATGATTGGCAAAAAAAGGAAATGGATTTCTTTAGCGACAATTTGATCTGTTATTTAAATGAACTGAAAAATGAAATGAAAATGAATTTGATCTGTTATTTAGACAGTTTAACTCAATTTTAATTTATTCCTACAAAAGGCTATTTATAAATTATTATTTTTTTGCACGAACCGCGATCGATTTAGAAATCAATTTAATTACCAGACTCAGTGTGTTTAAATTCTGCTAGATATTAAATTGTTTAAATTTGTAGCGTAGTTCCACTCTAATTATTAGTGGAACTGTGGTTTGCCTTCCACATGTTTCTTGAATTAAACATTTTTTTTATTTTTCCACGATCGGAGGCATCAGCCGTCAGGCTATTAAATCATTTAAGAGTCCAGCTCATCCCGCCATTGTTGTAGAGATCTACTCTATGTTCCTATGAATTATTTCCATAGTTATTTTGCTCGCGAATTTTTTGGCAGCTGGTGTGGTGTACCTAACACATGGCCTTTTGATTCACATCGATTTGGGTTCTGAAGCATAGTTACATATGGATGCAGTCAACGCAATATAATTTCCTATCCTGAGTCACCGATTGACAAAACTGCCAGAGCGGTGGCTCATACGTGTTTAGTATATCGTCGTGTAGGGTTACCGAGGCAAGACAGTGTCCAAGCCAAACAGTCTATTGTTCCTTGTCTCCTGTAACAAATGGCTGTATTCAAGGTTTCAGTTTAACCGCGTTTGATAGAGCTCTTCGACAAACACGATTCTAACAGAAATAATTTGAGAGATATTCCTGGCCTTCGCAGGCCCAATCAGCAAGCTACTTCAGACGCTTTGACCGTAGGAAGTTAGAAAGAGCGGTACAAAGAAATCCACCTACTTATAGTGAAGCCCTATTCAAACTCCATCAGTTTTATAATCATTGGTAATACCTAAAATAGCCATCACCTGAGTTGTACAAAAAAATACGCAAACAAATCACTAAGTTATCTTTTACAAGCGAACGGAGAGATTGGTTCTAAACGGAACCTACTTCAGAACGAGGCGGTAGGTAGTTACCCTATCTGGAACGCGTCCAGAAAGCGGCAGCCGCTGTGACCCTGCGCAGACATCTGGCGACTTCTGCAGGATCTGACATTTGCCAATGACCCACTTGCACTAGAGGTCAATGACTTACTCTGTTTGAAGATGGAATATTCTAAACAAATCTACGGGTATGTCGGCACATCAGTTACAGTAGGCTAGCACGCGACCACGCGGTGATCAGTCACTGTGGCCCCTCGCAGACATCCTGCAATTTCTGCAGGACTCGAGTGTCGGAAACGCTTGCCAATGACCTGCTTGCGCGAGAACTAGAGGTAACTGACCGCTGTACCATTGTTTGAAGATAGGTCTCTGGTCTATATAAACAAGGAGTCAACGACCGAGAATTGCTAAGAATCTTCTCTTTGCACTCCTATAACATAACCTTTAAGATTTAGGTATAAATACTGTAGACTAATTATTATTATTTAGATTTAGATTAATAATCAGCAAATTATTTTAAATAATAGTTTTGTTGAGTAATTACCTATGTGAGTACGTGTTTATATGTTTTTTACAACTTAACCTAAACACATGAAAATACAAAGGTATTACACTGAGGCTGAATACATAGTATGTACATAATTATTCTAATTTCTGTCTTAGCTATTGTCAACCTCGCTTTGTTGAACTGTCAGCAATGCACTTATGTGTAAAGTCGAGTAAAAAGGGAACTTGGGTAATCTGCGTTTACTTCGAAGCGCTGCAATGAGCATTTAGCATAGTTAACAAATCAATTAATTGTACGATTGAAATCATAAACTATTAGCAGATAATCGATTAATAAATCATACATTTGCATCCCTATTAATAATTACGTAAGCGCTGACCGTCGTAAGACCCTTAATTAAATAAAACACACGGTAACATTTCGAAATAGATAGGTATTCAAGGAGATCCTATCAGGAAATAATAGTATGGGGTTCCTCAAAACGGGGGTATCGTGTCAAGTTATTTAAAATAAGTCGGAAAGACGGATGTGACATCCTAGAGTAACATCCGTAGGCAGTGGTAACCACTTATCATCAACCGACGTGGTATAAAAAGTCCATTTATTTCTAGCCGATTTGAGTGTCCTACTGCTGGTGCTGGGCAAAGCCTCCTCTGATCTCCAGGACTCCGAATAAACATCGACGTTAGATTGATAAATAATCGACGAGCAATCACGAAGTTTTTTTTTGCAATTTAAAAGACATATTCTAATATATTTAGAACTAGGTACAAGTCGTTTAGTTATTTTAGGCAGATTTTAGGTAATAAGTAAAGGCTACACTCTAGCGGTTTTTGGAGTACTTTCGCTGCCCCAGTTCTAAGTTTATGTACTTTCATTAACGTAACCTACTCCGGTTGTGCCCGTCTCGGGCTTGGCCCCGTTTATACATGTGCTTCAATAAACCTGCTAGTGGATTGTTTGACTTAAGTAAACATTAAGGGTCGGTTGCATCAAACTGTTCGTATCGTTAAAGAGTTCGCTAAATTTTTATGTATGGAAAGTTTCATAATAAAGCGCCGGGGCGCGCCGGCTGATGTTGATCAGTCTGTCAAATGTGGTTGGTGCAACTGGCACTTAGAGGCACCTATCATAGACTTTACTGTAGCTATATAGTTCTTATGCGTGACGTGCGGGAACCGACCAATAGCTTCATTGGTTAAATTGTAATTCAAATCAATTCTTTATTGCAGATAACAAATGATCCATATTAAATCTACATCTCTTTTCCACTCGGCTGAATTACAGCCAATGCTATTGGTTCCCGCATATCTCCTCTCATCTTCGCCTCAGTGGAAAGGCATCCTTAGGTCTGGCAATTCACTGAGCTATGTAGTTGTCTTGTCTCCTTCGGGTTTCGAGCTCGCCGAGTATTTTTGAGCTCAGTTCGACGTAGATATACCCGTCTCTTTATCATAACTTCGCACTCTTGCGCGTCTTTCTACAGACAGCAAATAAAACAAACGTCTTAAAGGTCGCCAATGGCAAAAAGTGTTAAACACAAGTTTGTCGTTGAAACAACTGTGTTTACCGGGCACCGGCGGCCTAGCCTTTAGCCTCGACCTCGATGTGCCGATAATTTCATTGTATAACACCGGAACTGACGCGACGACACTTGTCTTCTTGAATTCTTGTGGTCGAGAGGTTTAAAGAGATCTGTTATCTTATTTTGTTAAGAAATAGTGACAAAATCTGGAATTGTATATTAAGAGTAGGTAACAAAGTTAAATAAATATAAATAGGATAGGTTGTATCAGTAAAACTGATAGAGAGGTGTAGGCACTTATGCAGTATGTACTGTGGTTGGCTCTTCTTCTCAAAAATTAACGACTTCTGCGTAACCGAATTTTTCATAACATTAAAAAAAACCTGACGATAGACGAGGCTTTCGATTTTAAAATCACTATAAAAGGTTTATCCGTTTGGGAGCCACGATACCACAGACACGCTGATATAGATAAAAGTGTTAATAACCTTATAACACCGCCTCTCTTTGTATCACATACCCCCATACGTAAAACAAAACATGTTTCAAAGAGGACAAAATAAAATATTAACCCTTTTATATTGTAAAAACTGATATGTTTTAATTCAGTGCCAAAATGAGACCACTTTGGAACTATATATGTACTTTTGAAATTAACAAATAATATTTTCCACATCGCTTTACACATAACGGAGTTCTGTAGTAACACTAGTAACCAATATTAAAAAAATTGTCGTTTATACCATCCTTCTTTTTTGAAGTTGGTTAAATTAAAAGCGCCCCATCCCCAAGCGTGCATACCCATGCCTCCAAACGTGCATGATTCACGAATGAATCAGGTGCTGTAGTGAGTCAATCTCAGAAGCTATTTACAAATCATTAGCGACCACATCTGGTTTAACTTGGTCTTTCGATCATTTAAGGGGTAGTTCAGTTTCACTGCCAAATATTGAGTAAAATTGATTCAACATATGATCAAATGCCGCAATGCTGCAATTAACTGAAAGCTTGTATAACGTAACTCGCGTGCAAGTTTTTGCACTCTCTAACCGAGTCTTTGGTCTACAAAGCTTTTGTGGCTGTTACTTACCTCCTCCTCACACAGTATAAGGAAGTATGTCAGGTGCTACCGTTCGCCAATAAATTGTCACGCATTTTGGTGAATGTAGTTGATTTCGTGAAAAAAATTATGGAAGTGACAAAACTATAAAGGTAACGTACCTATCTGCCAATTTATATACGCAACGCAACCATACAATCATCAAATACGGTCTATTACATTAGTTTCCTCAAGCACTGCTCTCAAAGCAACGTAAACAACATCTCAGCTGAGCAAAAACGCCGTAACGTAATGTGATTGCGGAAAGTAAAAAAGCTGATTGGGCGCATTCCTCGCGCGGCGCCGGCGCCCGCGCCTGCGCCGGCCGTTGACGCTGGCCGTTGACCATGCTGGGATTGTTTTGCGATCTGTACTGTGTTATCTTAATCTCTATTTTTGGGTCACATTTTATACTATGCTGTTGGGTTTTCAGCAGACCTGAGCATTATAATAAAAATATGTAATTTTTTTATCCTTTATATTAATTTCTTTATTGCATGTAAATCATGTAATATTACAAAGAAATCTATTATTTAATACAAAATGATTATAAAACTCCACTACTACTGCTGCTACTGCTTTTTATTAATTGTCTAGTTCAGTATCTAGAATTAACGTTTGATTCAAACACCTCGCAAAGGAAAAGCGTTTATAACTATGGGCCCGATTCGGATTTTGAAATAGACATCTATTAGACATCTTTTAGACATCACCAAGATACGATAACGATATGTTTAAGATTTGACATTTGCGCGATTCTGGAGATACTGTTGAACGATTTCCACAGGATATGACTTAGAGATCTAATTCACATCTAATAGATATCTTAATCTATCTAACGTAAAAGTGACATTGGTTGCCCGAATTGCGCTGCAAAAGAGAACTAGTTGGTATCTAAGCTATAACGTATCTAGAATGGATCTAGTACGTGTCGTCTCTTGTGAATATCTTGAAGTTCGAATACGGCAGTAAAGCACTAGTTCATCGCATTATTCTTGCACCCTTGCTCGGAATAAGTACATTGGGATTCCCAATTTGGGAATATTGGGATGATAACCATTATCTGGTCATTATGTCAATTCACGGATTTATTAGGAACTATGTTAATTAACTGGCGCTTATCGCGTTGCAGCTCTCATTCGTTATATCCCATTATTATTGGAAGTATGTTGGAAGTTAGTAGGTAGTAATAATATGGAACCGATTTGACGATGCAATAATGAGCATTCATACGACATACGAATACAAAGCTTGACTATTACTTGTGTATAGTGATGTGCCGTGGGAATTTCCCTGGAACAGGGAATATTTCCATATGGGAAATTCCTGGGAAATTTCCCGGTGTTCCCGGGAATATTCCCCAAAACAGGGGAATATTGAAACAGATTAAGTGTATTACAATTTTAATTAAAGCCAGCTATAACGACAAGTACAGTAGAATCCGTTTATTATGACTCCGCTTATACTGACCAACCGCTTACTATGACGTAATTACTGTGCGAAGTTTAGTTTTCATATAAAATTCTTTGTGACAAATTCGGATAAGATGACTTCGCTTATAGTGACAAATCGCTTACTATGACCTAAAAGTCCAATTTCCATGAAATTATGTCCGGTTATACTGACACATTCGCTGGTTTCCGTGGCCGTCACCACGTCTTTTCCTGCGAGGACGTTTAGTGCGTTCGTGGCGTGTAGGTAAGGTATTTTAGTTTTGATTCTCAGTGACAACTTGATATATATTACAAGTTTAATAAAACTCATTTCTCACAAAGGAATTTGAGATTAATTTGGAAAACATAACAAAAATAAGAAGTTGTACAACTATGTTTTATATGACATCCGCTTAGTATGACGTGTTTGTCAGTTCCCTTCGATGTCATTATAACCGAATTCTACTGTAACTGCGTTTAGTAAAATAAAGTAGCCAAAAACCGTAAAATGCAAAGTAGCTTCCCAAAAAAAACTTGGAAAGTGGATTTGCTTACAACATTCGACACTTTGGATGTTTAAAAAAAAATATGGCATCACTTTAAGCCCCCGAGGAACCTGAATGCGAAGTCAGATCATTTCGAAATTTTCTCCATACAAATAGATACTTATAATTTTTTTTAATCTCCAAAAAATTATGGCTACAGAATTTTTTTTATTGGATATTTTGATAATTTAATGAAAAATATTCGCAAGAACCCGTCCTTAACACTCGTATGTAGAAGAGTTTCTTGGTAAAAAGCTTACGGAACTCCACTATTCTTATTAGTACCTTACTTATTTTGACCCTGATTAAACTGTGATGATTTGTATCGATTTTATTGAATAATGGCGTATTATTGTAAAAAAAAAATATTTTGGCCAAGAAATAATTCCCAGCACCTATGGGAAAATTCCCAGGAAGAATGGGAAATTTCCCGAGAATAATGGGAAATTTCCCAGAAGTATAGGGAATTTACGTAGGCGGATGAGATACAGTTTATAATGTTTTTTTTTAAAGTTTAAGATGCTAAGTGTTGACTGAATTTCTGATAATAAAATAGTATATCTATGCGCCATTTCAAAATTCCCCTACTTTCCCTTCATATGGGAAATTTCCCGGGAACGGCACATCACTACTTGTGTTGTAGTGACTCTTACACTCTTTATATTTCCTACGGCTATAAATTCAACATTTTCCTCGCCTTACCTCGCCAGCCTGAATTATTTTTGGTTCAGTTTGGCCCTTCTTTTTCGAAGATTTATCCTCATAGTGGAACTTTAAAGGATTTCTTGGACTGAAAGTGACTATGACACATACCCTACCCATATCTAACCCTGTCGACTACGTACTTTCACACGGATCCCACAGACCAGATTATCCTATTGAGACCGCCGCGATTGGAAAATAGCCGAACAGACAACATCAAATTATCATGACTTCTGACACTTCGCTGTGTTACCATTGATGCGCGAGCGCAAGTCTAACGGACGGACCAATGGAATGTGGCCTCGAGGTCTGAGGAGGAAGAAAACTATGGTTTTTGGACTTGGCATGCCTGCGAAGTTTCAAAACAATCCGCCTGTATGGTGGGATCGTAGCCTTTCCTTCAGTTGAGCGGTAGTCGCAACCACCTGGATTTTGCCACAACGGAATTTGGGGGGGGGGGGGGGAGGCATCGAGAACTGTTTATCGACTGCTGCTGGTACCGCACTTTAAGGGCCAGGGCGTTAGCCGCGTAGGCTTATGACGCCGTTTCAAATCCGGCCTACGCTATTGGAAGGCTTAGTCACTTTTTCTTTAGTATATGACATCTTTATATAATTTATAGGTAGGTACAATAGTAGTGTGACTTCTTAAAAATAAAAAAGCTAAGTACCAAGGATTATACTGGTTTGCCCGATTAAGCCTTTCAGAATGATTCGCATTTATTTTCGTCAGCGCGACGTATCGGGGTCGTAGATAGCGTCCATCTCAATCTGAAAGCGAAATGGGTGTCCATTGTCAATTACTTCAATTGATTGATTGGAGAACTTTCTAACTGACGACACTGACGGACGGAAACGGGTCATCGGTACCAATTTATTTGTAAACTTAAATAAATTAGTTTAGCGATTTATTTATAAGTACTAATTTAAAAAGTGTCACTTTTGTGCGGTCGTAACTATATTCGATGATGATATTCGGGTACTCTCTTCGGGAAATTTATGTGTTGATTTGATTATTGATATTTTGAAGTATTTTATCTTGTAAAGACCCTTTTAATATGTAGGTATAACTCTTTAAATAACGAATATCTTACATTTAATGAATGAGTGAGTTTCAGAAAATGCTCTTTCGCTATACGATATAAATCGCTTTACGAACCAAAAATCACTAGAATGTCTTTCGTATTCAATTCTAAATCTCTAATGACTTAGCGCACATCTTACTCAGTACATATTTACTAATTACTCTCTTTACGCGCTGATCCCGTTATCAGGATGCTGAACGTCCAATCGCATACCAACTGCAAGTTTATAACCAGCATAACATGACTCCGGGTCCCATAAAACTGTGAACAAATGAAGATGAAACTTATACTGGAGAGTTATAGCGATGACAGATCTGGTTGCGCTGGAGTCGGGTCACTGACTGCTCGCACCTGCCTTTTTGCTAACGAGTGCAATTCGCATGTTCAATTATTTTTTTGTGGTGTCGATCTATCGTATCGTATATATTTAGAAATCTATATTTCAATATATTTATAACGAGTCACTCTCGCAAAACTCGAATTTCGATCAACATGTCGCGGCCGGGCCTGCGTTGTGGATGGTTGTTTCAGTAGACCCTCGTGACGGATGTCGGGCGAAATTCGACCAAATTGCGTGAGTGACTCGATATCAATATATTTTAATTTGATGATTCTCGAGATGATTCTTCGATAGTACAGTATTTCAAGTTTCAATCATGTCGTCATTCTCAGGTATAAAAGTAATGAATCAGCGTGTAAACAAATGACTATAGTATTTGTAAACATTACTCCGTGTATTTGAATATGTAAACGTAAGTGGAGAGCCAGCTGGGTAAACCCCAATTCCCAGGAATGTCAATAATGTGTCACGACATTGTGAAATGATTGATTTGTGATTAATTTACCTGAATGACGAATTACCCTTCCTAGCCAATTCAACCTTACATTTGGACATCAAAATGATATCTAAATGTATCATTCGCGCGTGCGGTGCGGGACGCTTGCGTCAATAGATGAACGGAGCGAAAGTGTAGGGACATGTATTATCACTAATATTTGATCCCGAGTTATGGATGTTATCGTTGTATCTATTAAGTGTATATTCATCCATTCAAGTATACAGGGTGATTCAGGAGATGTGAGCAGGACCAACACTGTGCATTTCCTAAATTATAAGCAACTGTTTCGTATCAGTATTAGTGAGGTTCACGTTAATTTTCTAGTCGTGTTGAAAAAAAAGTTATTAATTTATTTACGACACGCATGGTCACCCTAAAATTAAAATACTAAACTACCGATAATCTGTGTCAAATTGAATGTCATCACTGTCATCACGGTCTGGTTACTTTTGAAAACTCGTATCTCACTCAAGTTTGACAGTTTATTTTCTTCGTAATCAAAATGCTGTCATTACGGTTAATGAGGTTATATGTTTATTAATTAGGTCTTGTAGGGTGACCATGATTGTAGAGAATTGAATTTGTCCTCACCAAAAAGTAAAAAATAGGAAAAAGTGTGGTGGTTTCACCTAAATACGACGGTGATCGATCAATTATCAGTTACTGAGTGTGCAGGATTAGTCCTGCTCACGTCTCATGAATCACCCTGTATATGTATATGTGTATTTCGTCGCCTAATAGTAGGTACCTACCCCTAGTACAGGCTAAGCTTAGTTTGGGCCTAGGTTGATCTGTGATTTTTTTAATTTGAATATCCCTTTGTTACCTTGCATTTTGTGTACTTTTCTGATTTTCTTCCTAAATATTATAATTTTGATTTCCTTGTTTCAGAATGAGAGGCGACCGTGTGATGGCGCCGTGTTTAGGCGCAATCCTGACCGTCCTTAGCTTGGTTGCTTTAAGCAATGCCGGTAAGTTTATGCATAAGCAAATATAAAAACACATCAACGTCAAAAATATCTTTACATCTTGACTCTCTCTCTTTGCCTAGCCTCATCCCATTTCATTTGGGGTCGGCTCTCCTCGTCAATCTTCGCCATAATCTTCGGTTCTGGGTCGTCGCGTCATTAATTTGGGCTTTCTTTAGGTCATTGTTGATGACGGACATCCAAGTTTGTAGAGGTCTTCCACGCTTCCTCGAACCGGTGTTTATATTGAGGGCTTTTCTGGTCATGTGATCCTCGGGCCTCCTCATTACGTGTCCATACCACCTAAGACGGGTTTCAGCGAGTTTTTCTTCAATGAGTTTTGCTTCAAAACTGCCACGGATGAACTCATTTCTGACTCGGTCTAACAAGGTGACACCTCCCGCCCATCTTAGCATTTTCATCTCCGTCGTGTCAACTCTTGTAGTATGGACAGTTTTCACTGGCCAGCATTCAGCACCGTATGTAAGGGCGGGGCGCACAGCTCGATAATTCTCGCCACTTCATCCAGCCAGTGTTGATTCGGTGGGTTACATCAGCGTCGATTGTTCCGTCGTTTGAGACTACAGATCCCAGTATTAAAAATGATCGACTTTGTTTAACGGCTAGTCCTGTAAACTGACAGTTGGGTGTTGGTTTGCTGCCGAAAAGCAGCACTGCCACGACATGTACTCTGTTTTATTTCGGCTAATTTTAAGTCCAGTAGATCTTTACATCTTGACTATACATAGAAATATGTTCAGATAATTATGGTCATCGCTGCACTTCCCACTGCGATAGGTAGGTATATCTAAATAAAGGCCACTCTAACATATTGAACATTTGCATGCATTAACATTAACATTTTTAAGAAAAGATCCTGTGTGTAAAAAAGGTAAAACGAGCTTGTTATGTATTTTTCTGTCTAAATTAAGCTATGAAACGGATATCATGATAAGCAACTGTAGCTAGTAAAGTGAGCGCG
This sequence comes from Cydia splendana, assembly GCF_910591565.1. NCBI lineage: Eukaryota > Metazoa > Arthropoda > Insecta > Lepidoptera > Tortricidae > Cydia > Cydia splendana. Next base: position 784,099 of record NC_085967.1, on the reverse strand, counting down.
TTTATGTCGTTATGGGTAAACTATCTGGCCAAGACCTAAGTGATAACCAGAGATCGGACAAATTTGCGTCATTACTCGCAATAATGTGGACATGACTCTAAAATTGATTAAATAATTAATCATTTAATTAATTTCTTACCTGAGGCTTAATTTTGATTCCTAATCAATAAATAACACAAAGATTTCTTATAATGTAAATTTATTAAAGAAAATAATCAGTACGTTTTCCAAATTTTCTGTAGGTACTCATTTTTTTATATCAAAAATATATTTAAGTCCTATTTATTGACTATAGGGAACAAAATTAAATCTCAGGAAAAAAAAATTAAAATAATTAAATGATTAATTATTTAATCAAATTTGGAGTCATGTCCACATTATTGCGAGCAATGACGCCAATCTGTCCGATCTCTGGTGATAACTGATAAGTAACTTCTAGTGTCCGACCAAAGTTTAGGTTTCGGTTCCGATTTCAGCAGGTTTCGGCATAAAAATAATTGTAGGATGTCGGGCCGCCGATGACGATAAATACGCGTAAAAGTTTGTATGTACAGTTTATTTTTACACAGCACATAAAGTTACACAGAATATATACAAACTAGAAGCAATTTACACATATAAATACAAATGATGTGCAAACACAAAACATTCGTCGCTATTTCGCAAAGAAAACTCAGAGAAGAAAATATCAAAAACAAAAGACGCGCGCTGGCCGCGGTATCCTTACGGACCAGCGCGCGCGCAGCACGGAGGTTGGTATAGGTCCGTCACCTACAATAATGTTTCAGCCCAAGGTTCGGTTACGACCAAAAAACTGCCGTAACTTTTGGTCCCGTCGAAATTAAAAAAAATGCATTTTCGGCACTGTTCGGCCGAAATGTTGATTTCAGTTTCGGAATAAATATCGTGTTTCGGCCAAAAGTTCGGTTTGGCCGAAACTAATAGAGCAAAACTGAACCTCCGGTTTTGGTTTCAGTAAAAAATTCAGTGTCGGTCGGTTCATGTAGTGTGTTGATTATTTCAATGTTAACTAACTAAAAAGCGATATCCCTAAGTGTAATTTTTTCGTCAAATAATAATATGGATCATTTCTATAATAGATGGCTTTTGAAGTAGGTACGTCTCAATTTCTATTTCGCATAACAAAATAATGGTTAAATTATTTAAATTGAACGATGTCGATTTTAACTAGACCCGTCACGCTAAATAATACAATTATCGACATCGTAGCCTTCGAACCAACTGAATGAATGAATGAATGATTTAATTGAATGCAACGGCCTTGAACTGTTTTGTTGAGTCGTCTGCGCATGGAAATGTCAACCAATGAATGAAGGGCGTATAAATACGCTACTGAGTCATTGGTTCAACTGATGCATGGTAAGCGAAGGCCACTTCTGTGTACTTTCACGCAATTTCGAAATTCAGGAAATTTTCCTTAAAGTTTGGGTTTTTAAATAGTTACACGGCTTGTGTGATTCATTGATTTATTCGGCGTATTCTTTTCTTTGTGTTAGTTCGGTTTCTTAAGCAAATTGCATGGACACATTGCTAGTATGAATGAATTTATTCACAATGTGTATATGTCATTTATAATAAGCCTAAGTTATATCAAATATATTAAAACGAGTCACTCATGCTTTGGCTCGATCAAATTAAGATTTAAAATACGTTCAATATTTTTTAAATGTTTGAGCATCACGGTTTTGTTATTTAAGGTCTAAGTCTTAGTTATACTGAATTTTAATTTCGTATAATAAATCGTAAATCGTAGTCAAAACTATCCTTTTTACACAGTTATACAAAACGGCATCGGCATCAATTTAAATATTGTTATCTACCGGATGTGGCCTGTAACATGAGCAAAAAATTAAACTGTAGGCTGTACTCCTCATACTGACCAACATTTGTTCAGCGACTTTTAAAAATAACTTGCGGTTTGATTTTTAATACACTTTAAAGTTTATTCTAAGACGCAATGTATTGCGAATTTTGTTATGTTTAAGGCGTGACAAGCAACGTCAGTCACAATGATATGGCGTGGCGATGGCGTCCATTAAAGATAATATTTATTTTGTATGAAAAATAGGGAGTCTAAATACTTCATAAATTTTAAAAGTTGTTGAACAAAAGTGTCACCGTTTGAGGACCACAATCTATGTTTTAATTAGTTGCTCGTGTTACAGGCCACACCCGGTATATTGTACGTTCACATTTATTCTTCATTATGATAGCTTATCTATATTATTGCCTACTTTACGTGATCATTGTCTTTGAATTAAAATTCCTTGAATAGTTTACATTTTTATTTAGTGTAATAACATATATAAATGCACCGTTATTGACATTTCCTGCTATAATATTACAAATTAGAACTTTTTAGCTTCTGGTCAATGTTAAAATTTTATGTCATAGCCCAAATAAACAAAATCTTAACTAAGGAACAATTAAGAATAATTGTTTCTACCTTTCTATTTGCACCATTTACTAGTCTCTGTTTAGCGCGTCCAGCATAAAAATGGCGCCATACACAGGACGCAGGTCATTCATACAAACTTCACTCTAATCTGCCCTGCCAGTGATTCTCTACCGAGATGAATGTAGGTACAATGTTAGCTACAACCGCGCGGGAGTGCTGCGCGCATGAGGCGGCGCCGGCACTTCCGCCAGCCGTCCGGGCTTGTCCAGCTGGTTTATGGATGATGCGAGATTTATGACAAACTATACTGGAAATTTGATGCATTTCTTTTAAGAGCATTTTCACATTGGCGTCGCTGCGCAGTTGCGCCAACGTTGCGTCAGCCATAGACTTGACTATAGTTCGTTTTTTTAGCATTAGAAATAAGGTAAACAATCTTGACGTGTCTTTTAATTGAAAAACACATTTTAAAAATAAGTTACGGCAAATATGTAACAATTATGAATCTAATACGATCATTTATATTCTTCTGCTTTCATAAGTAATAGTTTTTGATTTTTAAAAAGCGTTTTTCAATTAAATGACATGTCATGATCGCTTACCTTCTTGCAAGTTCTTTCTAATGCTAAAAAAACGAACTATAGACGCCGACGTTCCGGAGACGCTATAATGCAAAAATAAAGGGACTTGATGCCATAGGGCATTATCCAGCAGCTGTATTTCTCCAACGGTCATCCGACATGGGATCGGGAAATGTGAAACCGCTTTAAGATTTAATTCAGGTTACTCAAGTAATTTAATCGATTATCGCTTAATATGTTTCGATCTTTTTCTTTTTTGTGCAATACTATATATTTGAACAGATGTACAGCGAGTTGGAAAATTATATGGACACCTGAATATTATTACACATTAGTAGAAGGACTTTCCTCATACGGTTTATCTTGCCCCGAGAAAAATAACAACGGGTTGCACTCCGGGAGTGCCGGCAGAAGTGAAAACTCAATGACTAGTGCAAAATGTCTGCAGCACTATGTATAATTGAGGTTAACGCCATCTAGCGTTATTTCGTCGCATTACTTGAAACCCCTAAGCACATCACTGTGAGTACTAGAGTTATATTAGTACCAGTTTGAGGGAAACTCACTAGATGGCATTTAAATCAAAAAAGAAAAGTCAATGACTTTGTAACAGTGTCCGTCACACGTGACGTCACGTCTTACGTCTTACGCTCTCGCGAGTTTAACATTTTCCCATCACAAAAAGTGCTCAGCGCCGCTAAAGAAGTTTTCACTTCAAATATACTGTGTTTCTCTTATGAGCTCTCATAGTCCTAAAGGGGAAAATAATCAACTATACCCCGCCTGACCTTAGTACTTATTAAGGACAAATCAAAGTCATACTCTGAAACCTTATTACGCAGTTATTTTTCTCCATTTATGTCACCGAAAACTTGATAATGCCCAGAAAAAGGCAATTACGTTGTCTAGACTATCTTTTGAAAAGCGAGTCTGTTGTCGAGCTGAAGTAATTCAGTGTTAAGTAATTGCCAGTTGCAGAGAAACACGATATTTTACTTAATCTTGCGCCCATAATAAAGAGGCCAATTCGAACGTACACTTTGAAATCAAAATGATGTCATTTAGTTATTAGCGCGGGCGAGCCGCGCCCGGATGAGAACAAAATTACATCATTTAGACATCATTTTGATGTCGAAATCTATATAAGTTCGAATTGGCCTAAAGATATCCCTTCCGTTGAAGATTCAAGAAACAGATCGAAATAAGTCGATTGAACTTAAATTACCTACGTGAGTGACCCGTAATACACCTGTCATATCCGGAAGGATATAGTTTAAATATTCATTGACCTATTTCTCGAACCGTATTAAGGTGACATTCCATTTCCAACTGCAGCTGCAATACTGTCAATTTTACTATGGAAATTGACAATGACAGTGACGCGTTCAGTACCGGTAGTGCAGCTGCGGTTAGAAATGGAATGTTACCATTAGACTAATACTATTAAAAGGGATAATTATTTGACAGTCGTAGACTAAGCATTACTTAAGGTAAACGTACTGTCCCAGTACATGTCATCTTGAAACTTAAGTCATTGTCAATAGAGGTGACAGCAAGATGTCATCTAATGGGCATTAGCATGTCGAGCACTAGTAAGTTTACCTTACCCTTATGTTGTACTGGTAATTAGATACCTAAGCAAAGCATCTATACCCATTCTTATTTTTTCACCCTGGCTAGTGGCTAGTGGGTCCTATCCTAGCGGGCTGACCTTTTTGGCACTCGTCCTCAGCTAGCCGCGGGCCGCGGGCGGGGCGAGCGGCCGGACGGCATTCCTCGCGTGACTCACTCCGGACGCCTCCGGGGACGTACGTAGCTGGTCATACTTTACTATTACTGACTATTAGTTTCATTCGAGAGGCTGGCATCCATGATTCATGATACCTAGCAGTGTTAAGGGCTGTTTGATGACGTAGAAACAGACATGCAGAATTTGCACTTCGGCAAAATATCTACAGTGAGGATTAAGTTAAGATCACTTTGACACAGCAATGCTGCAGCACCAAAATGTACGATGTTTCTAAAAAAAATATGCTAACAAATCGGACTAAGTTTACTGTTTAAGTAAGAATAAAATGTACCACATACATGTATAAATTATATTAGACCTAAATTCCGTAAGTGATCCATTAAAATTTGATTTAGTTTCTAGTTAAGATAATAGAGGCAACGATCTCGTCCTAAACCAAGGAAGGCTTTAGAAATGATTATAGTTACTATTAAGACAGCTACATACGCAGCGCGGCCGATGACCGCGCATCTCAGGAATGGCCTATCCGTCGGCACACATACCTACATACGGCATACATTTCGCACATTATTGTCATATTGATGGTGTTCAATAATGAATATCGGACTATGGCAATGATTATGTCAACATCAATTATAACTAGGCACCCATTCAAGAAAACTAGGTATAGTTATTAGCTCCTATTGTTGTAGGAAAGTAACTTCTACTACCTTAGAATAAGGTTGAAGAGGCTAATTATTGGAAGGGGGCAAAATTAACGTAGGTATAGTATGTATAAATTGTAGGTATTTCATTCTATGAAAAAACCTTGAAGATACTTTTAAAAGCCTGACTCAACCAGTATTAAACGCGCCAAATTGCTGGGACCAAAAAAAAAAACATAAAATGACATACCTCTATAATAAATTTATTGAGCTCTACAAAATCACATTAGGTGTAATGAGTGCCGAGAAGATTAGATTCGTATTACTATTAAGACTTCCAATACAATTACAGACAGTAGGTTAGTTATATACTTATACAAATATGTATATAGGTACTATTAACAACAATAAACTAGTATGGGATTCTAAGGAGTAGTTAATAGTAATTAGATTAGTAATCAGCAGTGATCGTACATTTTCCAGCATTTTTGGTGCAGCAGAGTGGTGTTAACGGAATTGGTATAGATAATTTCAACTGAAATGGTAAATTAAGGTTAATATTAAGGTAATTAACGCTAATTAATCATTAGGGTTGAAATTATTTATACCAATTCTATTAACACCACTCCGCTGCACCAAATCGATTCGCGTGGTGTTAACGGAATTGGTATAGATAATTTCAACTGAAATGGTAAATTAAGGTTAATATCAACGTAATAAACGCAAATGAATCATTAGGGTGTTGAGATATTTAATTTTAACAATATATATACAGTGGTACTACTAAAGGAAATTAATAACTAGCTTAAATCTAAAATAGGCCCTTGAGGCATTGTACCAAGGATGCTGGCGGCATTTCCTCGCTGTATCGCAATGCTGATACGTTGTGCGAGGTAGCCGCCAGCTCTTCGGTCACCAGTTACGTCAACCAGACGCTTCGCGATTTCTGCGAACAACTTATGCGCGCTGGGACCCCATGGACCTAGAGTTTCAACTCCAAATGGTACAAAATGGTACTCTCTACCGAGGCTCTTATATTTGTTACGTTTTAGAATTTCGGCGCTTTCCGCCGCTCCGCCCGCTTTTACAGTAGTCCGTTGGAGGTGGGACGGTGCCAGTGTGTCTACGCAGGTAGCATCCCACACCAACATCCGTCCCAAGCTCCAAGGAACTAAGGACATTCCATCGGGCCTCTTGCCATCATCTCTGATAATGCCAGTCGGCTCAAGAAGAGCAGGCACATTGATGGTGGCAAGAGACCGACGGACTATGTCATTAAGCGACGCATGTCTCGAAGAACGGCCTGCACTTTTTTGACAAGATAATCAGTCCACGAACGTGCCACAAGAGCATATGTGTGGCGTACACACCGAAACCCCGAGTCGCAAACCAGTCGCCAGTCTAAGGGAGGCCGGATCCAAGAAAGTACCAGTATTGGGCGAAGGATGGGCATGTAGCCAGTAACCGGCTTCCCGGGCTCCGACCGCCAAAAGCCTCGCGCGGTCTGGACCTGTACAGTTGTTTAGGAGAGTATTGTAAGTTAAATCACAGTAAACATTATCCCAACTCCTTTGTGAATTTGGGTTGTCTGGAAATTGTTTGCCTGGGCAAGCAATTTTAAAAGCATTTTTGGCATCCTCAAAGCCCGCAATCTCACAGTTTGTGGGCAAAGCCCTTAAGATATTTCCTATGAGACCAGACGTGCTATGAGTGGACGCCAAAAAGGCTGGGGAAGCCACACTGGAAATTTTGCGAATTCCTAAACCTCCAAACCGAATGGGGAGGGACGCTTGAGACCAGGAAGGCTCACTTAGCTGAATGTTTAGAATCGTCTCTAAACTAATTTTGATCAAATCATCTATGGGCGACAATAAATTTTGATGTTTCCAGAAAGGACAACAGAGGAGCACATACGTAAATTTAGGGACAAAAAGGCAGAATTTAAGAATCACAAGAGCATAATGAGGGCTAATTTCGAGTAAGCGATCCGTGTGACTTTTGAATTTAGTTATGGAGTTAGAAATATAATCGGGAAAAGATTCTTCGAATATAGGAGAACCCAGGAGGCAAAGAGAATACTTGTCTACTGATTTGATATTGGGAGTCAGATCGTCAAATTTGGGATGTAAGTCGGTCAAAGTACAAGAAGATTTTTGAATAAAGAGTTCGCATTTACTGAAATTCAGTTCTAAACCAATATTTTCGAAACTACTCTTAATAAAAGACAAATCAGAGAGTACAGTATTCACGTCGCCTCCTAGGGTTCCGTCATCTAAGTACCACACATTGAATTTTGATTTTAAATTTTTGATAATTGGATTTAAAGCCAAACTAAAAATTGCTGGCCCGAGAGGGTCACCCTGCTGACAGCCAACCTCAGAAGATAATTCATGTGACTTGTACATTAATTTAGATGAGTCTGAATAGCAAAAGAAAAGGTAATTGTATAGTTCCGGAATTTTGTCCTTAACTTCTGTCAGCAAGGTGTCTCTACTAACCGAATTAAAAGCATTTTTAACGTCAATTTTGACTACAATTTCGCAATCATCGAGTGAAAGGTAGGTCCTTAGGGCATGGACGGCTGCCTCGCACCCACCTTTCGTGCCGAAACCTAGCTGTATTGGTTCAAAAATGGATTGTAATTTTGATCTAATGTGTCTAACCGCAATTTTTGAAGCAAGACGTCGTAAAGTAGGGTTGGAATTATATATACCGATTCCGTTAACAACACTTCGTGCACCAAAAACGCTGGAAAATGTACGATCCCTGGTAATCAGTTTGACATATACTCACGAATAAAAACACTTTGAACTTTAGAACGTTCCGGGAGTGGGCAGTCAACGTGAAAAAATGTTCAAACGCTGGAAAGTGCAGGGGTCAAAATGTCCATACGGAACCGGCTGTCTATGTGGCAAAAGTAGGTAGGTTAGGTTCGTTAGGTAGCTTCAGATGCCCGAAGGGCAAACCGCCCAGAAATAGGAGCCCCGCGAAGCGGGGCTCCGTCTAGTTACGTCTGGTTACATAGACAGCCGGTTCCGTATGGACATTTTGACCCCTGCACTTTCCAGCGTTTGAACTTTTTTTCACGTTGACTGCCCACTCCCGGAATGCTTTAGAATATTTCTGAGCGCTTACAGCGGCAGTTATTTGTACTTAATTATTTGAATACTAATAGGCCTTAAATGCTGACTATAATTAATTATTAAGTATGTAAAAGTATATGTACTTATATTAGAACAAAAAAGTGCATAAGTAAAAAAGTGAACACGCTGCATCGGGGTGGGTTGGCGACCCTTTGGAATTCCATCGCAGGTGCATGCCAGTGCAATCGATGCTATGCACTTTTTGTCCTCTCATAATACGGAGAGCCCATTGCGTCAGACATTATAGCTTGTATAGTGTGTTCACGGATAAAAGATCATCGTAAAAGGCATCTACACTATAATTATGTTGGTGATAAATTAAAATAGTTATAAATATTATGAGGGTTAAGTAGGGGCCAATGTATTGTAGAAAATGGTAATTTCTGTGGACAATACAATAAAAGTTAACGATATCCAACTTGACGGTACATTCCATACAAAGATCAAATAATTTCCCGTAAAAAAGCTTTTCCTAATCAGAATACGATATCGATTATGCCCTTACCTAAACGGATCCCCACTATTTTTGTTACACCTTGAATAAGTACCTATATATTCCGTTTTTCTTATTAAGTACCTATCAAGTTCTTATGAAAAAATATATACCTACACGTTTGACCCGCAAAGCGGTAGAAATTTCACAGTTATCAGTAAAATATCAATAAATACTCTATTTTTTCGCTTAAATGTCTCTGGTATGCAAATAAAGATCTTATCTTTTCTTATAATTGGTACCGATACCTACTACTATACGCCACTTTGATAATTTTCAATTAAACGAATAAATTGAATCTATTACACTAACCTCTTAAATATCCCATGCTACATCCCAAAGGACCCCTTAAGATAACATAAACTCACGTATACTCAGGTACATAACTACCTACATTATTAAGGCAGACACCTCTAGGGAGCACAGCATACTTGACATGCCAACTATACTGCCTTAGGCGGTTATCACACTGGATGCGAATTGCACGTCGCTCCGATGTTTGAGCTGGACAACGCTATGCGCGTATTATAGCGACATCCCGCTCGCATATCGAAGAGACGTGCGAATCGCATCCAGTGTGATAACCGCCTTTAACCGACTATAACTCTTAAACTCTTGGCTATAAAGTAGGCCGGGCCGTAAATTAGGACTAGGGCGAAGTTCCAGTGACCTTATTTTCGTTTTCTTGGAATATAATATGAGTCGCGGATATCGGACATTTTGATAAACATGGTGTGCAAAGGTAACGGAGTATTTAGTTTCTGGCTTAACTGTCCATTTCTGTCGGCTAAATGTATTGATAAACAAATTTTTCTCGTAAAAGACAAATAGAAAATAACAAAACTAGGAGACTTGAAAATCTGAACGCCGCTCCGTCGCGTTGTGTTCCGAGATGGAGATAGCGAATAGAGCCCGCTGACACGTTTTGGCCATTACCGGCACCGCTTCCTACTATTACGGCGGTTCCTTGATGGGTTACTGTATACTTATAACTTATTCCACAATTCAAATAGGGATGTGGAGTGAAGCTACAGCCTTTGCCCCTGACTTTGTTCTCTCCTGTCTAAATCACTGTCCCGTTTTCATCCTTTTGGTAATACCTTTTATAAAACTCAACCATGAAAGTAATCCAGGCTAATCCGGCTGTGCCTGGACCTCCGCTTGTTTTTTGTGCTTGGCTGCGTATCCTTTGTTTTAAGATGGACTACTTTATATAAATCTACTCTGACAGAAGGGTAAAGTGGAATGAATACAACAAAGAGTAAACACTTTGACGGAGTCACTTGACCCGAAGAAGATACATTCGTTACAAGAATGTTTCCTATATATTTGTATGGATTGTTGCATGTGTATAGGCGCGCAAGTTCTAGGTTTTAGTCGAAGCTTATTTAAATTAGGTACACTTAAACACTTATTTCTTTGATTATAAAACTGTACATTTTCATGACTTACACATATGTATTACTCTTTTTTCTATAGGTACACTCCGTTTACACATTTTTAAATGGATCTGTGTCTAATGTAAATCTTATTGGAATTGACTTTTGAAAGAAAACTTTGTAAAAGAGAAACAAGGAAAATTTGTAATGTCTTTTGCACTTGTATTTTAGATACTTATCGACCGATCGACAACTGTTCAAGGTTTGAGATTACTCAGAGAACTTTGAGTTTAGCAAAGTTGGCTTCACAGTTAAGGGCGTTTCTCAGAGATGACCTTCGGTGCCTGACTTCGGTGCCAAATTTTTTTTTTAACATATTTGATATGCGAATTTATTTCCTAAAATCTAGCCTTAAAATAAAAAATATTGGTAGTGGAGGCCTCCATTAGAACCTTATAGTTTTTAAGATATTTGAAATTTAAAAAACACCGAAATCATGTGCAGGCACTGAAATCAATTGGCGTCACCGAATTCAATAATGCATACACAAAAGTCACATTTCAATTTTATATCTCAATCATATTACATTTTAATCATATTTTTCATTCTTATTTGATTATAAGCGATGTAACAAGGCTAATGATCTCGAAAGCTTACATAAATTTAATAGATATAGACCCAAGATTTTAAAATAACCTAATTACGGCTTGTAAAACAACATCTCTAGAAGATATCCCACACTATTTGACTGTCCTCATATAATAGGGTGATGGGCTATGTATGGTCCTGGAACGAGTTTCAGACATGTCGACCACACATTAGTGCCATAAAGGAGAAGATGTTTGTTTCACACAATCCTACCACACACGCATAAAAAAAAACTTATGTTACCTACACCCGATAAACAAGAAAGTTTTGAGTGGTGTTCAATGCTCAAAAAATATTTAATGCACTTATAAAGCAATGTGATGCAATACGGAAAACAAGTATTTTTGTATAACAGAGTTTTAAAACGTGAACTCCATCAATTTAAAACTATTTGAAGTGGTCGACTAATGCTTGAAGATCTAATTACCTGTTAATAATTTGAGGGTGCTGGAGATAGGAGTTACAAATTAGCACTTGAGCTAATTTGTAACTCCTATATTTAGACATAAAGACATAAGACATTGAGGATTGTCAAAACATTTGCTATGTTAAATTTGTGTCTATGGCTATCCTTTAGAAATATCGATCAGTAAGGTACGCTCAGTGCTTTTGAAGCGATCTCGACATTAGAAGGCCACTTTATTTTTAATCCCTTGTTCTGAACATCCTGTCCCTTGGGTGCACCTTGCATAGTACTTACATACACAAGTTATTGTAAAAGAAGTGGGATCTAATTGACTGCATTAATTTAACATGGCTGACACGTTTAAAGGTATCGAGGTGATACAGAGGACAATTAACATAATTTACTGCTTTAGTTTGAAGAGAATATCAAGACAGAGAAAGAAACATTTGGTCTACAAGTTTCAACACACGTCTGGTTTAAAAAATTACTCATAGTAAACTAGTGATTTTTTGTACCTATTATGACTTTAATTTACTTACAAACATAATTTTACGTTTATACAACGTATCTTGCACTTTTTAGGTGTGATAAATTAGTACAACAAACTAGTTTACAAAGCAGGATTTGAATTCAGTGATCACTTTTTTGATATCGGTGGTCAAAAAAACCATCGAATCCAAGGAAATCAACACCAGCGATGTCAAAATTAATAGCTTTTTAGCAATTACAGAAATAACATGAGTGATACAGAGGAGATGTAATAATGATGGATTTACGTACTTTCGAGGATTTCTTAATCACTTGCATAACGATAAATGCACTAAAACTTTCGGAGTAAATTGCACCACCGATCTCAAAAAAACATAGAACCAAACCCACCGAAGGACGGTGAAACCTTTAAAAAAATCACTTTATTATACTGTGACTGTACCTCTACTCTATTCAACGGTTAAGGCACAACTAAAGCATACTATGTTTGAGACACTGAGTTCCTGGTTTACAACTTTGAAGGAGTACCGACATGTTTTGCAAATTACACCGAAATCAGGCACTAGCCCGGGACACATCGTAAATTTGGTTTTATTCAATGAGTTGAGCAAACACATTATTGTGATATAAAGAATATGATAAGTTAACTAATACCTTATGCGTGAATACCCATAATAACTTCGATCTAATGTCCCATCTTGAGTAATAATTTTTTGTTTCATAAAATCTGGGTGCGGGACACTCCCACCGACCATCATTTTTGGCATTTGAATTTTTTTTTCTTGTATTATATAAATAATAAATAAATAATTTGATAGTGTCCCAGACAGAATATAGGCTGAAGATCATGCCTAAATTAATTCAGATTTATTGAACAGTAAATTCAATCATTTATTGCCCCGGACACGTAAAAATGGCCCTCCTGAGAAATGCCCTTAACGACAAAGGCCCGCGGGGAACACATTACACAGAGGCAAGACAGGCGTGGCTATGGCTATTGATCGCGTAGGGCCGAATAACTAAACACGGTGACATGCGGGACCGCTCCCGTCTGTTGCTATGTGCCTGAAAATAGTTATGGTTGTGACTAAAGCAGGCCACTGATGAGCCTTCCAAATGGATGCCGTTACAATGGATTCATCCAAATGGACGGCGTCCTAATATTAAACATTGTACGTTTTTGACATTCACAGACCGATTTTGGAATGCAGCCATGCTATTTGGACTGTTGGAAGGCTCGTCAGTGGCCACCTTAAAACCAGGTAAAATTAAAAACGGGAAATTTTTCCATATTTGGGAATTATTGTAAAAATATGATTTGTAGTAATTGATCATGTAAGTTGAAATTTTGTTGAAAATAATCCTAGAGAAAACGAATTTCATTCCATACCATACTAATAAAAAGTAACCACAACAGCTGTTACGCAATTTACACACACAATACGACAATATCTCAATAAAAGAACTGCAGCATCCACGATTATACACTACATATGTACACTTATTGACAATCAAATTGAAGTGGACTGTTCTCATATACTTATTGTTAGACAAATAAAATTATGTTCCAAAGTAAAGAGGTTTATATTTGGTCTAAGAAAAGTGAGTCATACTTTATCCAATCAAGTACCTAACGTTAATTTCGTATTTAATTATAATGGATGTGTAAATTCTATTTTAAGATATGGTTTAGCAATCTGGGGAAACTGAATTTTCCGATTGACTCTATTTGTTTAATTAATGCCAAAAAGGATAAACTTCTATTTAAAAAAGGATTACTCTACCTACTCTTTTTTCTATAGGTCCACTTAGTTTACCTATGTCACGCGATTTATCAAACCGGTGTTATCAATGAAACTGGTTTCCTGCATTGAGTCACGTTTCCCATCATGCTTGCTCAGCTCTGCTATCAGCTATGTACAATTGTACAGTCAGCATCAATCGTAGTGGATGAAACAACGCGCCAAAAGTATCTGCCACCCTGGAATACTTTGCCAAAGAAAGATTTGTCTCTACAGTTTACTTTCAAAAGTATCTGTCACAATCTATAGTTATTCTTCACTAGCGACCCGTCCCGGCTTCGCACGGGTTACACAAAATCTTTTCAAATTATATATTTAAATCTTCCACAAGATAGGTGAAACCGCGTGAAAATCCATCCAGTATACTTTTTGGGTTTATCGCGAACATACATACACACGAACAGACGGACGCGGCGGGGGACTTTGTTTTAAGGTGTAGTGATATAGAGACATCTCTGTTTTTTAAGTTTTTAGAGGATGGTAGATACTATTGACGCGTAGCTTGATACGCTACTTCTGATGCTGACTTTTACTTATAATCTCTTCGCCTATCTATCTATCATCAACAGCGAAAGGTTCAAAGTTTAAACATAATTCGACCGAACTCATAAGACAGGAGAGTCTTGCAGTTCAAGTAGGTAAGCGTAGCAATGTACAAATTGCAGAAATTGCAGAAATGTTCTCGGAAATTTCAGAGAAATTACATGAAAGAAACTTAGAAAGTTCTCTGTGAGAATGTTCCCATGAGAACTTTAACGTTTTGTGTAATATATAATATTACACGCCACATAACAGTAAAGCGGGCAGGCGAAATATTTAAAATGGCATGTGTCTACGTCGGTCTTGACACGATTAGATTGTTTATTAAATTTAAGTTCCAGAGAATATTCTTCATAGAAGTTTCGCAACTTAAGAAACTTCTTCGGTGCATTGCTAGGTAAGCGGTGCTGTTTGACAGTGATTTTTAACTTCAAAGTGGTTATTGTGTATAAATAATGAAATATGTACCTACACGTTTACGTATGGAGTTATTGCAGTGGAAACAGATGCCAAATGTAAATACACCATTGATGTCGAACTTAATATACCCTGACCATATTCAAAAGAACATTAAACTTGGTCCTATGGTGAACACTTATGCCGTGTCTGCATTTCTTTTCTTTAAAATAATACAGTAGGTCTATATTACAAGACCCCTCGTAGATAGATTGAATCGTCATTTGTTCTTGGGTTACCTTAATTATGGTAATTTCTAGTTTAAACGTGTAAACGACAATTATGTGAAACAATGTGAGGTGAGGTATCGTTGATTACTTATCTTAAGTAAGAGACACGTACGTAGTAAAGACTAGCAATATCCATAGTTGTTAATCATTTTTATTCCGCTTATTTCAGTAAACATAGTTTCTCAACACTGATGCGCTGACATCAGGTTATACCTACTTTAATAATTCATAATTATAATTGCTAATTACAACTATGTAATTATTATAATTGAATAAATTAAATTGAAATTGACTACTTACGACAGAGATGTAAGGGAGTACAATGTCAAAGAGAAAGATCTAATTAACAATTATTTTGTAAAAACGCCTCCTGAAGTGAGACCAAATATATCGTACAGCGTAGGAAGGCGTTAAGCACTAGTTATAAAACCCCTCTAACCCTCTACCCCACAAACAACAAGCCATAACAAGCATACTAAATGGTACTAACTAACGATATATCTACGCAGATTTTTTTGCAATTGATTGTCTATATCATCCAATTGTCTTTGTTAGAGTTGCCTCGACAGTCTTGATCTTGACTCATCGTTCAATCTCACGGCGCTGATGCTATTTATTTATAAACTCATTTGTAGTTTACAGTTACTTGTATAAACTTCCCGGATGTAAGTATTTATACTAAACGTACCTATAACATACATAGAAAACTATAGCACCTAGGATTATTAAGTTCCAGGTTTTAGTACAGAACGAGGAAATCGATTTCTCTACTCAAACGTTTTTCCAAATATTTTAATAATTATTTACCTACTTAGTCAAACGAAATTATTTCAAATAGATCTAGCTCTTATAGTTTTCTTTAGTAACTATATTTGACAACTATTTCAGTTAATAATTTACAGTAATCATTTTAAAATTAAGCCTACAACTCAAAACCTATCAGCTACTTAATTGTAAAACATTAATACTGATAAAAATTCCGGTCTCGTTTAATAAATGGTACCTAATTGATGGCAGGACCCGCATATCACTAGGCATTATGCGTCCCTGTTAATTTAAGGCCTCTAATTAAGCAATCCCCTTTGTCCGAGGTCTGAAAGCGAGAACCTCTAAAGTATTTACACTCCTCGGGCTACTTACAGTCCTCGCTAAGTCCTTCGCCTTTTTTTCAGTTGTTTGGCCTCAGTTCTTTGATTTATATTAATTTTAACTGCCGTCTCATGAAGAATCGTGAGAATAAAATAAGGGAGGAAATTTGGCTGGGATAATGCAATTGGTACATTGATTTAGACTTATTATTAGAACGGATGAACCTCAGGTAATTTTATAAAGTACTCTTGGGGTAACCAAAATAAATATTAAATTAAATTAAACTTCTGTATGTATGTGATTCATTTTCTTAGTTTTTTGGAATCATGTTTCTGATTTTATTTTTATTAGAAATTTCTTAAAGATGCCTTTACACCGACAATTTTCCTGTCTTGCTTTTTCCTGAACTATAAGCTGGTATAACTTGTTCTTATTAAAATGTCCTCCTTTTTATTACAATTAATATGTTCAAAACTTGGTCGGCTACAATTTAGGGTAACATTCCATTTCTGACCGCAGCTGCACTACTGGTACTGAACGCGTCGCTGTTACTGTCAATTTCCATATTAAAATTGACAGTAGTGCAGCTGCGGTTGGAAATGGACTATCACCTTAACTCGTGAAAACCCGTCGGTCTTCCTGCGTCTAAGAAAATAGCATCCCATTCGAAACGTCAGGAGAAATAAATGTAAATGGAAACGATAAAGGCCCATTAAGCTAAAATAAGACTCATAAAATCTTTATGATCCAACTTTCTAATATATTGAAACAGAAAATCGTTTCTTATAAAAGGAACCTTCGTAGGTAAAGCTTGGCAAGATTCTATTTAGCTTTTGCCATGTTGCGGAATTTCGGTATTAGGTACCTATACTAATCTATTTACGGAGTCCTTTGGCAACATACATTTAAAGGCATGGAATGTCTACTATACAAAAAAAAATGTTTTGCAATTATAAATGATTTTATCACACAAAAATGCCAAGAAATATTTCCAAACATAATGCCATATAAATACGCTGCTTTTAGCGACACTATCTCTGGGCCAAATAGAATCTTGTCAGGCTTTACCATTATATTAGGTAAAGCCTGACTGCCTGAAATCTTATCTAGTAAGTATATTTTATGTAAGTAATTACTTAGCGCTGTGCTATCTTCAAAGATATAGATCCACTCTAGCCCTATTATTTACAATGACTTATTATTTTAGCAGAATCATTCTGACCTCCGACAACGTATAATTTGTGCAGATCTAGGGATCAAACTATACCAGTGACAAGGTCTATAGAAAATGTTTAGTGAATATCTCTAGCATTCTGCTAAGCCATGTTTTAACTAGAGAAGCTCAATCCATCTTAATTAAGTTAGATGTACGAGTTCGTAACGAAGGCACTATTAAGTGGGTTTTTTATAGACCTTAATCTAATAGATAGGCTACTAATAGCCACTCTATAACCCTTCAAGTGGCGGTCAACCCGTGAATGGTCGATGCGAAAACCAGTAAACTGTCATCCACCAGTGAATGGTTAATGAGGTGTTGACGTATTTAGAGGTGAAATTGAACGCATTTAAGTATAGTTACGCTCTTCTAGCGCCCAAAATTAGGTAGCGAGTTAGAGAAGGATAGCATACCATAAGAAACACAAAAACACTTGGTATAAAATTCGTATGTGAGGACCATTGATTCGGGAGCGACCGCCTAGTCCGACGTCAGTATCGTTTTTTAAGAGGTTGTTTTGTAAAAGAAATTGTATCTTAGGTCCCTTTTATTGAATTAATCTTAAAGATAAAAGTCTTCCTTTGATAATTAAATAGCAATTACCTCCACTAATCAATTCGTTTTATGGTGGTAGTCATTTTTAACAAGGAAGCTGGAAAACTGTCATTCTTCCGGAGTTTGATTAGGTCTGGCCAAATGTATAAACATTAGAATAATTTAATTGATATATTCAAATAGCCTATATGACGCTGATTTTAACAATATGTGATTTAATATACTTTCAAACATAGAAAAGCTTAAATCGACGATTTTGTAAAATTTTCTTAATCTGCGCTGACCACCCACCGGGGCCCCGCCACTTGACTACTTTTCACGTTTTCGCTGGCGCCACTTGAAGGGATAAGTGTATGTTCTTGGATTAGTAATATAACTACCGGCAACGGGATTACATTGCATGGTGCTATGAAGATAATTATTTTTAATACGAAAACGGGACTTTGTCGCGTAATATGATTAAGTTTCAAAAATTACGTCTGACGTTTCGAGGATAGCATTGTTGGAGAAAGACTGGCTAAAGTGGATATCAACATCTTATAACTGCGCGAGTTTTTCGAACTACCCGCACTTATTCTTGTTTGTTAACTTTAACTTTTTGCATACAAGGGATGTCACTTGGTTGTCTTTACCTCTGCAATTTCCTATCTGCCTACCTGCTGATAATTTTAAAAACAGACTCAACCGTGTTGACATGTAAAATCCAACTTTGCTCCCAAGAGCCTCGTAAAATATTCATCGTTGTTGAGCATCGAGCCAAAGTGCTCGCTTTGGTCCTTTGGGATAACAACTTGCAATAAAGGAATATTGCGTTTTCAATATTTGGGTCGCTATTGCTCAGATGTGGCTCCTTGTTTCTTTTGAAGAACCTTAGGCAGGGTTTAATTTGTTATTAATATCTGACTTAAGTAGGTACATATTTTCTGACAATGTTGTTATTAGATACATTCAAAAATTTGCTATAGTCAGAGAAAAAAAAATC
Source organism: Cydia splendana (assembly GCF_910591565.1). Classification (NCBI taxonomy): domain Eukaryota; kingdom Metazoa; phylum Arthropoda; class Insecta; order Lepidoptera; family Tortricidae; genus Cydia; species Cydia splendana. Next base: position 765,277 of record NC_085967.1, on the reverse strand, counting down.
GATCTTAACTTTTTTCTGTAAGCCAACAATGTGCCAATAATGTGCAAGTAATAGCATGAAAGAACCCAACCGTTTAGAACCCTATTATTACAGTTTGTATAAGTTGTTATAAAATGTAACATTTTTGACAATCTCAAAAGAATATTTTTCCTTTCTCGCTCCGCTTCGGGACGACTGCTAATTCAAGTCTTTTGATAAAACCCAAGTGTTTTTGCTCCCGAAGGGTTCGCTCGTTGTTTTTGCGCTTTTGTGGAGTCATATTTTCCGATAAAATATAATGAAATGCCGGGACTTTGCGCACTTGTGGAGTAAAAAGTTGATTACTATCGCTTAAGGTACTTGCGCCTAAGATGGCCCGGTTCTTAAATATACCTACATCAAATTTCATTCTTTTATAAGTGTGAATGTGTTCATATTTCGCGTCCATGTTCGCTGGTGGGTCAAACACATTTTAGAAAAAGGTCACTTCTGTGGACAATACAATCAAAAGTTAACGACTCTGGTACATATTAGATATCCAGTTTTTCTTATTAGAGTCTCAAGTACTGAAAAAATGTAACCCACCTGTTAAAGTGCCGCGTAAAAATTAGGTTTAGGTTCCCTTAAATTTGAGATGTCTACAGGAAAGACGTGAAAGAATTTGCTAAAAAATGTGTATGAACCTGGTAAGTATCTACTCACAACATAATTCTTATTGTACTTTACTTACTTACTGTGGGAGTAGGACAGTTTGTGAAAAATTATTTATGATTCTTTTTTCTAACGTAAGAATTTTGGTTTAAACAAAGCAATAAGCACTTATCACGATGACACGCTTATCGGGGTTCCCCAGGGAGCTTTCATTGTTCCACCCTGATTGATGTTGCTGGCAAATTCCCTGTTTTTTCTCCTCCGTGATTTTTGATGAATGAATACCGTTTCGCTTTCAAACGCTTACTTAGGGAGATGGCAATTAGTATGGTACGTTAAAGTGGGGAATGAAAAAACGCGCTATATCTCTGTCTATACATAGAAACAGATAATTTACGCAGTGATACTACGAGTAAGTAGTATCAGTACTAGTGCTTAAGGCTACCTCCAACTTTCATTACCATTAAATTTACTTCCCTCATGTCATAATTTGCGGATATGAAAGCAGGAACCTTAGTCTACACAGATCTTACGACCAGATTCGGACTTTAAGATACGTCAATTAATAGATCTAGAAACGATATGGATTAGATATGTCAGTGTCAAATGTAACTTTTCTTCAAACAAAAACGTCACTTTTGACACTGACATATCTAATTCATATCTATTAATTGACGTATCTTAAAGTTCGAATCGTGCAGTTAATAGCCAATTTTATTTATAGCATAGTGCGGTCCGATCCGAGTTAAAATATATGTATAGGTATTATGAAGTTATCGGAGTCTAAATTTCAAACATTTTATTCTAGTTTGTTTAATTTTATCACCAATTAATACTGTTGAATTCATTAACATTTTAAATAATTATTATTACTCGTAAAAGTAAATGTTTGACCAAATGCTATACTAGCTACGTTTTACATCGGCATGCTTTGTTGAACTTAGTGAAGTTATGAAATGTAACATTAATTTATGTAAAGTTATTTACTGTATGTACATCAAGAATGCCAAGCGCGAGGATCCAAGGCTCGAGTTTCGGCGGTACTTTACTTTTACTTTGTACGGCGCGTAATTTGCAAATAAAGTAGGTAGGTGGTTTATCGTTGGCATACCAAGTGCAAGTAAAGCGGCCGGTGGCACACTGAAAGCGGTTACGGCCAGTCCCTTTCGCCTTGTTAGTTACTATTCTATAATACTCTATAATGAAATTTTATAACGTGTTTTGATTTTAACACCGTCCTATAACCTGTGATTTTATTACAAGTCTAGAAATGTTGTAAAGAAACTCTACATTCGGTAGTTTTTCAGATTATCTTTATTTCACCAACAGTAATTTCTTGACGTTATACATTTTTTAAGCCAAGATATCTTTACTTTTTAAGAAGTCTACAAAAATTGCGTCCGTAAGCGACAAGCTTTTGTAACGCTCCCGTGCTGCATTAGCATGTAGTATAACATGGTCGACTGACATTCGGGGCGCGCGGCGGCGCCGGCGCGTGCGCCGATGACATAACGCGCATTCGCATTGCGCTAGCGATTCCTCCACTATGCATAATCTGCACTAACCACATGCAAACACCCATTCAGAATTATACCTTCTTCTAATCACATAAGGTAGATAATAGGATGGTGTTATAAATAATTTACTTCTACGTTTATGCTTAGTGTGGTTTGCGCCGACACTTTCAAGCGATTTGACAAATTGCCGATAAACGCGACTGAGGTTAGAATTACGGTAAGCTGTTCAATCATTCTGGACGTGTTGGGGTTTTAATAACTTATGATTTATGATAGTTGATTTAATTTAGGTACATTAATTCAATTCAAATCTTATGATAACATGGTTGCCATAAACGATTATGATTATATTGCACCGGAAAGGTGAATAATTTGCGAGAATCGAGATCAATTTTGATGGCATTTGTTGTCGCAGGTACTGTGATCTTTAGGTACCATGACGTATTCGGGTCAAACAGATCACTGTGTTATGTCTTTCCTGTAGACATACACAAGAGTTAGTAGAGAACCATGATAAAATCATTGCTTACATGCCCACAAGCTGTTAACTATTGCCCACAGGAGAGAAAAATGTACTGTTCGCGATAACACCCTAGTTTTCTCTCCTGTGGGCAATAGTTAACAGCTTGTGGGCATGTAAGTAATGATTTTATCATAGTTCTTTCAATAAAAGGAGGATCTTTTCACGTGGATAAGGGTTAAATAAGAAAATTAACCTTTATAGCCCTTAACTCTTGTGTATGTCTACAGGAAAGACATAACACAGTGATCTGTTTGACCCATTCATATAGCCGGTACAGTTTTTGAATCAAAAGGACAGGAATACTGTTGAATTCATAGTGTCCGATTCAAGTGCTAAAGTAGCTAGGACCTTAAGATCAACTGCTAGGTGACGATATTCTCTCGCCTCTATGAATAAGAGCTTGTTGGTTTAAGGACTAATGTAAATTTCCCAATTATTTGCACAATTGCCCGATCGTTGGCACAATGAATCTTAAATTATATATCCAAAAACAAAAAACATTGTAATAATAATAATTACCTTCCTACATTAACAGCATGAGTCATACCTTCGCTAGAACGGTCCGGTCCGAGGCGTCCGACACTTCGTTTTCTGTCGAGTGATCGGTGACACGTGTGCTTTCTATCGAAAATTACGGTGTCGGGCGCCTCGTCCCGGGCCCGGACCGTTCTAGCTTTAACGCCATGAAAGGCTCCGATGTAATAAGTTTTTGGCAAAAATTTCATTTTTGGTACAAGATTTTATCGCTGACTGTACTTTTCATACGACAGACAACTAATACTCATCGAGACAATTCTAAAACCCCTAACACAATTAGGTTGCGTTGTTTCATCACAGAGTTCCTATGGCCACCTCCTGTCTCCATCATCAGATCAGTTCGACAGTACCATATTATTGTATTGTCATCAGAACTCTATTGAAGAAATTAAACGGTATTGGGGTAAGAGGAACTGTACATAAATGGTTTGTCTCTTACCTCAAAAATCGAGAGCAATTCGTAGAAATAGAGCATTATAACAACCACACAGGATTGATTTCGCGCATACACTCAAATACAGTAGATGTTACTCAGTCTATTCCCCAAGGTAGTGTGCTAGGTTGCTTACTGTTCCTTATATACATTAACGATTTACCCTACTCTATTAATACACGTAGTAACTTATTTGCAGATGACATTTCAGTAGTATTTCCGTGCATAGACAACAATAATCTGAAATCTAGCCTTACCCATATCCTGACTGAACTAGATTCCTGGCTAACCGATCATAACTTAAAGTTGAATTTTACCAAAACAAAATTGATGCAGTTCAGACCATATCAAAAACAACCGTTATGTATAGATTTCTCTTACAACAATATCAAATTGGACCAAACAGATACATTTCCCTTGTTAGGATTAACAATTGATACAAACGTTCATTGGAAAGACCACATTCAGAAAGTTAGCAATAAACTATCCAGATTTTCATATGCCTTATTTGAATTAAAAAAAAACAACCGATTTAAAAACTGCCATTTCCGCCTATTATGCTTACGCCCACTCTATACTCCGCTATGGTATACTCCTTTGGGGTAATAGCACAAATGCCAATGACCTATTTATTTTACAAAAAAAGTGCATCTGAACTTTAGTTAACATAAAGCATTGGGAAAGTTGTCGACCACATTTTAAAGACCTAAGAATATTAACACTTACCTCCTTATACATTTTAGAAGTTTGCACTTTCGTCAAGCTACACAGCTCTTTTTTTCTACAAGCAAAAGACCGCCACACAAAATCATTAAATCTTCGCCACAATCACTACCTTTCCTTGCCTACTTCTAGCTTAAAAATATTTCATTCCGGACCACACATGATGTGTATAAAAATCTTTAATAAAATACCCCAATCAATAAAACAAATCAAAGACCCAAATCTATTCAAAAGATCGCTTAATAAATACCTAACAGAGAAATCGTTTTACACGCTGCAGGAATTTTTTGATGAGGTATTCTTATTATTAGAAATAAGTATAGGTATCTGCACTTAAACCATTTTGTTTCATTTTATATTAAATAAATGTTATTAATATTGGTTAACGTAAGCAAATTAGCTCTTACGAGTACGATACACTAATGTGATCTCATATATATAATGTTATGTAATTTAGATGAAACTATTGTAGTACTTAGTTTGTTATTTATTTATAAGATTGCTGCGCCCTTGCAGGGTCCATATTATGTATAGGTAACTACCTACCTAATATTATGTAATATGTGTTCAATAAATACTTTTTGATTTTGATTTTGATACAGCTGCCAATTTTCATGACGCTACGATCCTTGGAAGATGGTTAAATTAGTTACCTTAGATTCCATTACAAGTTAGTTACATACAGGTCGACCTAATAAAAGCTTGTTAAAAACTGGAGCATTTTATAATTCTCACTGTTAATTGTTGATATAATCAACACAACAAAGCATCGAATCTAGGCTAAAGGTGTTTGTGTTATTGTAATATTATTTGCGATGCGCGTGCTGCTTGCAGCTGTTTCTACTATTATTATAGTAATCGTAAAGTCGTAGACATCTATAGAAATTTTATTGCGCGGTTTTGAAAGTTGAATCAGACGGCACGTAGACTGTTGGGAGTGTAAAAAATAGTAATTGGTAATTTTACGTCTATGGAATAATATGTTTATGTTTACTAAGCAGAGTAGAAAGTATAACTATTCATGTTATTGAAAGAAAAATGAGTATAGAATTGTATCATTTCTGTATTGAACAAAGGGTAATATTCATTAGCTCGTATGCGGTGCTTAATGCCAGTTATAACTAAGTTGCTTTGGAGTGTAAATAATTTTTAATACCTATTTTACGTCTTTAGAATAATATGTGTAAGAATGTCCTATAATATTTATTTATTTATTTATTTATTTATTATTATATGTTAATGTTTAATAAATATATGTACTAGTGTAGCAGAATGTGTAACTATAAATCTTATTGAAAGAGTGATTAGTATTGTTCTGTATTATTTCTGTATTGAACAAAGGATTAAGAGTTCATAAGTGTTCATTACGTATGAAGTGCTTAATACCAGTTTTATCTAGGTTTGCTTAATAAGTACCTACTGAATACTTACATATTATTGCAAGATTGCAATGCTAAAATATATCTATATAGTATAATTTTATTTTTCCTTCGTTCTCTTAGGGCAGTTTTAAATTGCTAAAAGTTTTCGCATTTTAGCCGCTTGAGGCCCAATTTATAAAGCTGCGAAAACTCGCAAAAAGGTCTAATGACGCTAATGAGTTCAATCAACGCCAATCGTTTAGGCATTTGATTAAATCCAATGCAAATTGGAGGCTCAGGGATGTTCTTCCAATCACTTATGGGATAGGAATAGGAGTCGAAGTTTAACATGAACCAGCATGAGGCGGGTGTAAGACGATCATTTGCGATGACCATTTCTTGTGATTGATAAATAATTACGAGTAAGTAATCGTTCTCAACCCCGATTGATTTAAGACGTTTGACAGAACTTTTGATTGATGATTGAAACAAGTTTTTTATCAGCTCGCTATGATGTTAATCGTATTGTATAGTCTTATTATTAAGTATCTAATACCTATAGTTTTTATATTTCGATGAAAGAAAAAAAAAACAATTTTTTTTGAAGTCGGCTAAAATTTTGGACACGTCAATAAATCAAGGGCCGTTGAACGTACATCACATTGACGATTGCGAATGATTGAAAGCCGTTGTATACACGTATGGCTCTTATGAAAATGGAGATCATGTTATTCTGGTCCCCGCCCTCGCTCGCGTTTGTACAATGTATAACAATAAGCCCACCATCAGCCTGATTAACCAAGTGGGGGGATGGCGTAAACCCGGAGGTATTTAGGGGCAATAACTGACGAAAGCATTTGTTGCAGGTCCGCTGGGGCCGCTTCCGAATGTGACCAGCGAAGGCGTCGGATTGAAGGAAGGTGAGTGGAGATTACGTTTGATCTTATAGTAGTTATAGTAAGTAGGTAACATAAAAATTCAGTTTTGGGAGCTGCCATTACAATTCTTTTTTTGTGTTTGAATATTACGTTTTTAACACAAAATCTAACATAAGTACTTATCTCAAAAATTGTTATGAAGAGGAGGGAAATAATATTACGAAATGTTTTTAGGTCAGTAACGTACAGGTAATAAGCATTATGATATGAGTACCGAATCAATAAGTACAAATATGTACGGTTAGCGGCGTTCGAAGTCCTGGAGGGTTAAAAGAGTTATTTACTTGCACTTTCTCTATCTACTCTGCCTTTTCCTTGGCAACCTGATAGACACGACGTTGGCTTTTTCATTTACTTGATCAATGCATCCTTGGTTTGCTCTTTGCTTCAACTCTAATCGTTTATTCTTGGTGTTTCAGGCAGCTGCGTCCTCGGCGACGTAGTGTACATGGCTGGTGATACGTTCACGGGCGCGACGCCGTGCGAGCGCTGCGCGTGCGCCGCGGGCAGCGTGCAGTGCGCGCAGGAGCGCTGCGAGCCGCGTCCGGGCTGCAAGGCGCTGCACCGACCGGATCACTGCTGTCCTACGTATCAGTGCGGTTAGTATTGGTGTTTCACTGTAGTCACGTGCGCCGCACTTGCTCTGTCTACGTCATGCGAGCGTAAGACATGTTGATTCGATTATGAGTAGTAGGTACCTAGTTTATGAGCCATTAAGGCTAGCAACGCATTTACAACCCCTCTGGTGTTAGGCGTGTGTCCATGGATAACGATTTATAATCGTTTACCATCAGGCGATTCATCTGCTCGTATGCCCCTGGTAGGTGTCATTAAAAAATTAGATAATAAATAATAACCGAGGTCGCTGATACATTTGAGTCGCTGGTCGCTGAGGCAGCTGATGAAAATTTGTAAGACGAAAGTAGGTATAGATGTTTTCATCAGAGTTAAAAATATAGTTATTGTTGAATTTCAAAGTAAAATTAATGAATGAAAAGTAAGTAAAACTCCAAACCTGCCGTAACCTTATCCTACAGCCTGTGAGGCGTTTTAGACTCTCTATTACTCACTGAGATAAGGTGGAGATAAAGGGAAACTTCCATATCCTAGATAAAAATGGAATTACAAATTAACTCCTCACAGAGAATCTGGTCCCCGGTACGAGACACAAAATACAGAACCTCAATAATCCTTTTTTTTTATTAACATGGAAAACCAACAGCTATAAACATTTCTAAAAACTAAAATAGATTTACAGAGCCAATTACAGGTTCTCACTTATAAAAATTAAGTAAGTATACAAAGAACAAATATAATCACAAATCAGTTACACACACAAGTCAAGCAACAGCACAAGCCAAGGTTGATGTGTACAGCAAGCTGCAAAACTGCATAGGCACATTAGGAATGGAATTCATTCATAAAGTGGTCATGCACTTCCACCGTCGACTGCACAAAATTTCACGAAAAAACCGAAATACAAAAAATATATATAAATACAAGTGTACCTATGTAGTACCCGTATAACTTCAGTATATAATATAAACAATAATAATAATAACATGAACGTGTGTGTAATATTTAAAATATTATAAATAAATGACTATGACTATGACTATGACTATAACTTCAGTGTTCAACGATATTTCCGTCGTTTTTCAGAGTGCGAGCAAGAGGGCCGCGTGTACGGCAACGGCGAGAAGCTGGTGGATCCTGAGGATCCATGCCGCGTGTGTTACTGCCAGGGTGGGGAGGTGGTCTGCCGCCGCATCGCCTGCTTCGTGCGAGATGACTGCCAGCCGAGGCTGGTCCCTGGCCGGTGCTGTCCAGAGTACGACAACTGTCCGCTCAGAGGTAAACAACCTTGTACCAATACAACAGACTCAATGTTTATGTAATATTCATTTATGTTTTTCTTTAAGGAGCCATTATGACAAACATGTACCGTTTGTGCCCAAATAAACATTACATTATCACGTAGTAATTGGCTGCATTTTTTTATCCTTGACGGTTAGTAGTCGTCAATGAGTAGAAATATAGGACTCAGGTGTCATGATTCATACCAGTAAGATAAAGTAGATTAGAGTTAGTTTAATTTCCTTTCATATATCCAGATGAGAAATTCACTTAAGAAGTTTCAAATCAATCAAGGCTTTCCCCATTCTTACGTGTTAGAGTAGGACTATGCCCAGCATTGGCCGAATATTAATTGGCAGTTGAAATATAAATTATTTTTTTCTTTTCAGGAGTCACTGCTATTCCTGGACTACTACCATCAGTTTCAAACATGGCAACGACTGGCGCTTCTAACGCCGCCCCAACTCCACCGAAGGAAAACATCAAGCAGGAAATCACCATTAAAGAAATCACGCCAGTGTCAGAGATTCCCGTTATTACCGACGTAAAGATCAAGGAGATCCTGCCCTCGACGAGCATTGAGGTGCCAGAGTACCCTTCATCCAAGTCACCGCTCATCCCACGTGAAGCCATTCCGGACAAAACCGTGACTAGCAGCGCTGAACTATCACCCAAACAGAAGGAATCTGTTGCCATCGAATTAATTTCACCACTGCCTACAGAACAGCCTTCAAAACCAGTGGAAAAGATCATTGAGGCTAAGAGTACAGAGGATTTGCTTCCATCAAAAATTAGTCTGTCGACGCAGGATTCCATCAACAGCGAAATCTATCCATCGCATATCCCCACGATCATTGCTACTATGGGAGTGCCTCCGATTACACCTGATACTATTCCAGCAGCCAGCACAACCAGAGTTGCTATCATTGAAGAAGAAGACACGTCTCTTTTCGATCACAACCCCGCTTTCCCTCCGATTCCTGATGACTTATCCCCAGTAGGAACTCATGAAGATGAAATATCTGAACAAAATGCGGATGGTGATAACACAAACGTGCACGGAGAACAACATATAGCCAGTACACTACCACCTACATCCACGACGTTTATACCGAAAGACACTCCCACGACTACAGTTAGGTATATACTAGACACTTCTACCACTACTACAACCACTAAAAAACCAGCGACTGAAACAAGCACTATAATTACTAAGACTCCAGAAATTGAAACAACAGTATATGTATTAACATCAACTACACCGCAAAGTGAATCCTTAATAAAAGGTAGTCCGATGCTTAACCCTTGGTCAGCAATTCCGCCTGAAATACTGAAAGTGCCATCCTCAGTGCCAGAAGATATAAGCGGCGAATTAGACGACCTTGAAGAGCCAGTGACAGCCTTCGAAGAACCTCTTTACATCGCTACTTCAACTACTACTGGAGCTAAGTTAGTAGATGAGACTACTGCTGGTTCACTAATCGTAAAGGAGACGATCTTACCAAAGTTTAATGAAGAAACGAGTGCACCCTTCGTTACTACTCAAAGAGTCACGTCGACTACCACTGGCCCACTAATAAAACTAGATGAGACTACTACTACTCCTCAAAAAGTATTAAAAAACAAATACCTACTTAGATCTAGTGAGGTAACGACCACTTCGATTGATACCACTCAAAATACTCAAACTGTTGCCTCCACTACCAATGGACCAGTTAGTAAAATAGTAGACGAAACTGCTGCTGCTACTATTTCAAAGGAGATAATTATACCTAGGACTGGCGAAGTAACAAATACTCCTTTTGATACTAATCAATCTACTCAGACTGTGACATCTACTACAACTCAACCAGGAATTACTCAATCTATTCAAATCGTGACCTCTACTACAACTGAACCAGCATTTAAAATAGTAGATGAGACTACCATTTCACCACTTTCCACATTGAAGAATAAAGTTGTACCCAGGTCTAGTGAGGTAACGAACACTCCCTTTGATACAACCACTCAAACTACTCAGAGAATAACAGATGTTTCAGAAATAATCACCAGCACACCAAAAGCCCCAGAAGAATTAACTACAGGTACTGTTACTAAATTCAATAATCCGACTGAGATCACTGCTCAAACTGAGTTCAGCTCATTGCCGATTGAGACCAGTGACCAAAACCCCCATGACTCCTCGGAAAGCTCTTTAAAAGATAAAAGCCCTTCAACTGAAACTCCATTTATAGTTGAAATAACAACAGCCAAGGCAACAACTGAGACCGAGAAGGTTACCGTTGCTAAGACGACTCGGACCACTCCTTCTACCCCTGGAAGTAGCTCGTTTGAGAATGTAGAAACCACGGAATTCGTTCTTACTTCGTTCGGATCTTCGGAAAGTAGTACTGATTCTGTAGAAGTTATTAAAATTTCTCCAACGCAAAAAGTAAATAATGCAGCTATTATTGACTCATCGCATAGAATACAGGGCAACGTACTAACTGATCTGCGAGACTTGGTAGGAGATGTGGCTTCCATCAGCGGCCACACCGACGAGCCGAGCACATTGCTCCGAACCACTACAACTAACAGCTTCTCTGACTCAGAGGAATTGATGCCAGTCAACGCTGGATACAAGAGCAAAAATAGTAACTTCAACCATAACTCCATCACGGAGATCCCCTTGAAAACTAAGAGTCAGCTTCCAGTTAATAAGCAGAAGGTGGTAGAAATAGAGGGTGAAGATACAGACAGCATTGCTGACGCGCCGCCGCCGCACGACAAGGTGGAGCCGACTACGCGCAGGCCCATCATCGACAATGTTTCTGACTCCATGCCTAAGAACGAAACTGACAAAAAAGACATCGAAATTATCTCTCAGTCTTACGTCCCAACGATCAACAGGCGACCGACGAAAGTCGTGATGAAGAAGAATAACGATAAGCCCCTTTCTGAAGCTTCAACTGAGCAAACTCTTGCGACTGCTTCTTCAGATGCAGTTACATCTGGCGAGACGACGCCTTCTACAGTTGCGATCACAGAAAGTGCTTTGTCATCTGAAGAGTCGGCTACAACAGCCGATGTGACCTTGGGGGCAGACGCGTCAACTACCGCGGCGCAGTGAGCTGCGCGCACGTCGATCGATGGAACCTCAGCTTATCGCATTTCTAGAGTAAGTTTCGTTCTTGAAACTCTAAGTTAATGTAGAGACTACTAGATTAATAGGACTATATACGAAAACCTTGTCAGAAGGATTAATTATTCTTTGTCAATTCTCTCGGGCGGGAACAATTTCCGCCGAGTCGTATGTAAGTAGACGGCCGGGGTATCCGGCTGAATTTTATGTGTATTAGCTGGACAAATTATTTATAACGTAGAGTTAGGGCGCGAGGACGCGGCGATGTGTCAAACGTGAGGGCTGTAGTCTAGCTTCTCTTCGTTAGCGTAAGTTATTTATTTGTTAGTGAGAGCGAGTTAGTAAGTGATGATAGGTAAGCAACCAAGCTAGTCAACCTGTGACTGCGCGGCATCGCGCCACGTTGCCATTACTGCTAGCATTAAAGAACATGACAAACCTCGAATGGACATTCCGGGCTTAGTTTTAGTTCCCTCAGTGGAAAGCCAGTAGAGCGAGGCGACACGGGACTATATTTGGTACAAATCGAATTTGATATTATATAATCAACCTTATGAAATATTGTAAGACCTAGATGGTTTAGAATGAATGTGATTGCACATAGTTTTTATTTAATGCACTCTGTGTCGGTGTCGAAGTGGGATTGCTGGAAGGATGGCTCAATGCTAGTGTAAGGTGTATCATCGTGTCAGACCGGATCTATGGAATTCGAGTACCTACATAACGTAATGAAACATCAACAGAATGTTGCCTCAAATTCGGTTAACGTACTGGTGAAAAACTTTGCCTAACTTTTGGAGGGCTGACTCAAAAAACACAAGTCGAATGCTGTTTTGTTAAGGACGTATTGCAATAACTAGTCGATTCGAAAAACCTTGACTCATCAATTTGAACTCTATTAGGTTATCCACTTCAAGAAAGATGAAACGTTTTCTTTAACAAAAACTCTCTAGATTCGATCTTTCATGATGTTTCGGCGAGCGGGAGACCGATCATGTTCTGCCCGCGCAGGCGCGAGGCAGACCATAAATATGTACACAATATTGCTCCTTATGTCAACGGAGCAATGTACACTGTTTATAGGCATCGGCGTGCGCGGGCGTTGCTTCTTGCTCCGGAAGACGTCGCCTTTTCCCGAGCAATAAGCATGTGCGGACTGTATTATTTATAATTATTGTTTTTTTTACAAATAAAAGAACCAGACTGAACCCGTTGTTTTTTTTTAGCATCATCAACTTACCTTTATACCTACAAGTAAAACAACCGTTGGAAAACCAGTTTGAATTTAGATGCTCAACTAAAGAAAGTCCATATATAAATTTATTCCTCATAATATCCATTTATATGAATATGAATATGGAAACATTATTATTTAATTTTCATTGGCTGCCTCTCGAAAAGATGGCGCCATACATTTGGCCTATATTTGTGAAACCTCCACAGGGATAAACACAAAAACAACTTCATAATATAGCACTTGACTTTATTCTCACGAATAATACGATTTATTCTAACTTCAACTTCACTTTAAGTGTTTACAGTTTCAATCGACGGTGATGACTGACTGCTCCGGGTAGGAGGGCCGCGTTTTATACCTGATTCTGGCAATGTTGCAGTACCCGCAAAATTTAATAAAAATGAAATAAATCAGAAATAATTACTTAAGATGTGGGTAGTCTGCCGTGGTTGTTACAGTCGGCTGTCCTTTCCGAAACGAGTCCCCTCGTTTTCGTATTGATTAACAGTATAAATTAACATTAATCTCATTACGTAGGTATTTAATCTCTTGACTTAATATTTTACAACATAATATATACTAAATATATGAGTCGTCATCTCGAATGGTTGGAAACGTTACATTAATAGTCATCTCTAATGTACAAGATATTATTCAACTTGAACACAAATAGTCATCACCAGCTACAATTTAATCATTAAGGCGACAGTCCATTTCCAACGACAGGTACCATTCATTTTACTGTGGAAATTGACAACAACGCCGACACGGTGACCGGCCGACCGCACTGGCGTTCGCACTAGTAGTGGCAGCTGCGGTCAGAAATGGAATGTTACCCTTAGTAGTCATCTGTAATTGCTAATCATATTTAAATATCAACAGTCATCTCTAATGCCACTGATATTCTTTAATTTAGTCATCTCTAATGCTAAATCATATTCAGATATCAATAGTCATCTCTAATGCTACTGATATTCTTCAATTTAGTCATCTCTAATGCTAAATCAGTTTCAAATATCAATAGTCATCTCTAATGCTACTGATATTAGACATCAATATCTGCTGCTAATGAAATCCCATCGTACATACACGCATAATTTGGTTGACTCAGCATCATACTTCTTGATCTTTGTACCAGTCACCATTCCTCTAGCAGTTGTCCTACGGCATTCTGATTCCAATTGGCCCATCAATTCTCCTCGATCTCGGTTTAATTGTGGTGATCCTGTTCTAGTAGTTTACAACCAATCCAGTTCTCGTAAGTACAAACACGTTCAACCCTGCCGTCAATTCGATATAGAGTGCTCGTAAAATGTCAATCTGAAACTAAAACAGCAATCTTCATTATCTCTTATATCAAAGTCATCATATTAAAATCATTTAATTGTAATGCTGCTACATTAACTCAATAATAAACTCTATGATTCAACAATTCAATAAGTCAATGATTCAAATAATGCAATAATTCAATGACTCAACAATTCGAACACTCAATAATTCGATAACTCAATAACTCGATAACTCAATAACTCGATAATCGATAAATCAATAAGGGAATAACTCAACAAGTGAATAACTCAACAAGTGTATAACTCAACAAGTGTATAACTCAACAAGTGAATAACTCAACAAGTGAATAACTCAATAAGTGATTAACTCACCAATTGAATAACTCAACCATCCAACAATCCGATAATTCAACGGCCCGATAGCTCGATAATTCAAAACTAGTAAATTCAATACCTGGATACTGCAACAGCTCGATAATTCAATAGCTCGATACTCGATATTCGATACTTCAATAAATAAATAAATCTTTAAATCAACAAATCAATTAATTCACAGGAAATGTATCGTTAATGAGCTAAGTATTGGATACTTTCCTACTAGTCATATCAGCTTCTATTTTTAGAACTGTCAAAACGATTTGCTAATATGGAATTTATATGAACACGTGTGTAGTGACGTCACAGTTAACTCACTACTTTTTATACTTCCATCCGATATATGTTTTTCTAATAATGATCTGGTGCTTTATTCCGTTCACGGTGTGAAAAAATTTATTTTAAGTAGAGGCAAGTACCCAATTGTCCATTTTTTTTATCGCCAACAATCGATTTCATCGGCCTATCTATTATTCCGTAAGATACATAAGATGAAATCTATACGCGTTACTCTATTTTATCGTATTGATTCATTTACGAAAATTTTCTCATGATTGGTACATACCTATGACCTATAATCTGTCAAGATGGATATGTTAGTAGCAATGTAACGCAACTAAAGTATGGTATCTCTAGGAGCCTAACAAAAAGCAGTAATGTACATCGAACAACGATGAATGTAACCATAGATATAATATACTTAAAGACGAAGTCTAAGCGAGCTATCACTGTTACCACTTTTGTTTAGTGTACTATTAACAATGTGAATCCAACTTGCTGTAGCTATGTCGATAAAGTCATATCGATAAACTATCGACATTTCTTGCAATTAAAATTTTACTTCAAAGGTTTAACGATACCTAAAATGAACAAAAACGCTTTTATTCTTTATTGTGGTAATCAGATCACAATTTTATCGTCACGCCCCAGCAGGGAACGAAGGGAAAGTTCAGATATTTAATTAAAATACATAAATACCTACTAAAAAATGTGTTCAGCAATAATTGAATTATTTTATAATATTATAATATATTCATTATCCATTAGCATTTCAATTATGTTTATGTTTAACGAAGATATTGAAACTTCAATTAATTTGTGACGTAATCGCGTGTCACTCTGGGAATGGAAGACCATGTTTTATTAGACCATGGCTCCGGGTAGGAGGGTTGCGTTTTATACCTGATTCTGGCAATATTGCAGTACCCGCAAAATTTAATAAAAATGAAATAAATCAGAAATAATTACTTAAGATGTGGGTAGTCTGCCGTGGTTGTTACATTCGTGTAGATAGCGCCACTATTGGACGTTTAACAAATTTAACACATATCAGTGAAAGAATAAGGATGAAAGTCAAATGGCGTTCTGAAAGTTTTAATCATGTGTCGAAAGATGGCAGTAAATTTACTGTGGCTACAAATTTACTTTGACAATACGCCTCTATTTCAAATTCTCTTTGGTGGTACCCCATACCTATTATTTATCTAGACTTCAATGTACAAAGGTACATAGGTCAATATGTAAAAATGGTGAATTTGAAGCCAAAGGCATTCCTTACCAGTCAACCATAGGGCCAAACAGAAACACTTAAAGTTGGTGCAAGGAGAAACAAACAAACAAAACTGTTATTTCAGTGTTATTTATTACTATATGAAATTCAAAGGTAACATAAAAAATATAGGTAACAGAGGGGTAAGGCTGCCAGTGTCATGGGGTCCATGCCGCAGGCCGATCTGTTGGACGCGGTATTCTTCTTTTGATTGGGGGTTGTTTATGTATGTATAGTTTTAAATTATTTGTATGATACCTACTTTGTATACTGGTTCTAAATACCCTAATGCATTATATACTACATTTCGGCTAACATTGAGAATGTACTTCAAAAATTTATTCATGCCAAATTTAAATTTATCCACAGAAGTGGCAAACTAATTTAATGCTAATTTTATTTTATTTGGTTAATACGTTGCTCACGTTGGTGTGGTGAAAAATGTTGTGTTTCACTCGGTAGCATAGGTTTGTTTAACCCTCATGCCTTGCTTAGAACCCTCGCAGCGCTCAAGATTCAAATTTTCAAGCCACGCTTTGCTACGCTCGTGGTTATTTTGGTATCTTTCGCTAGCTTGGGTACCAATATTAGCAAGAGGAGTTAAAAAATAACTTTGCCCCTTTGTAACACAAATTAACTATTTAGAGTAGTAAATAAAGGTAGTGGACTCCGCAGTAATTTCTCAGCCAGAAAAAACTTTACACTATGATAAAGTATCAATAAATAAAAAGTATTGTATAAATTTCCAAAAAAATATAATAATAGGATTTAAGTAAATACCTAAAGTCTTAAATCGTTAATATCTTTTTACAGAAAAATGCTCCGTTTAAACTTTCTTCTCCGGACATATTCATGTAACGTATTGCAACAATATATGAAATATAAAAAAAAAATATCCCCGCAGAAATACCAATATTAACAAAATATAATTTTTTGGCGTGTCTTGGACCGGAAAATTGCTCAGTCAAATGTTTTCACTGGAATGCCATTTTATTGCCGATTTATACCTACAAATTGAAAATCTAAAAAAGTTACCATGTAACTATACTTTTTTCAGAAATTGCCTTTTTACTCGCTGTGGAAAATTTCTCCATCCATTTTATTTATTGAATTAAGTTCACAGTTTTCTTTCCATTCAACTATAAAAACATTCAAAAAAATAACGAGTGTATTAAAACTAAACATATCGGGAGCAGTGTGTAGGGAGCGGGGTGTACAAGGGATGATAATTATTTCTTTTGGATATTTTGGATTTAAGTATATACGTGACTACTTAGTATATATTTAAAAAGAAATCAGGCTGAGAAATTTTCCACTCAGTTTTTATTAGTTCTAAAATACATAAACTTGGGTATGCATTTTTTTTTGGATTTTCTTACCCACTACGCCAAATTATATTCTAAGATCATATATGAAGGAAAAAATGGCAGAGCAATTTTCCGATGAAAATGAGCGTCAAAAAAGGAATTATCATAAAAAAATATTCTCATGTTTGACAAAAGTTTTAGATTTTTTTCTAGTATCACATACTGATACAAATAACTTATTTGGTAAAATAATTTTGGACGGAGGAATTACTCGGTTCAATATATAAACAGATTTGTATTTTTACGTATAAATACCTAACTTAGGAGTGTTTTTTTTTGGATATTTATATGTTAGTTTCGGCTCATACTATACATTTATACAATAACCAAGCAAAATTTCATCGACTGAGAAATTAATGCATGGGTCTCCATATAACAACTTGCTTCATTTACATTTACACTAATTGTCTCGGGTCATGGAGTTATCGTGCATGTCACATGCAAAAATAAACAGGCGATATTGTTGTTATGTCTACCATTAACTACATGACGTCCGCGATGCGGCGTAAATATCTGCTTCAATTACATATCATCATCAGTTCTTGAACTGAAAAGATAGTGAGAGTATTATTTGTTTCACTTCTGTTCATTGTGTGTTGGTAAGTGATAATAAAATGGAACCGATTTAATTTGAAATAAATTTAAACAGACTCATATTTACACAACTTTGGGAACAAATCATATTATATTATAATAGACTCATATTTATTTACAGCTATGTTAAAAATTACATTTCACAACGGAAGAAATTTATTAATTACTATATAGGTCAATGTTTCTAGAAGTACCTAAATAGTGGTTAAACATAAAAGTAATTCTAGAAACATGCAACAAAGCTTAGGGCTGCTCCATGCCTGTCTATAAAATTAAAATTAAATTTATTTATAAGTACCTAAAGAATCTGTTACAAATAGGTACCGTTATAAATGTCTAATATACTAGTAGTAATTTTATTAAAAAAAAACAGGCTAGCTTTATTAGGTGTAGCTTTATTTGACGTTCATAAGCGCATTGTAATTATGCCTACTTGAATAAACTATATTTTATCTTTATATCAGGTCCCAGACGAGCTAACTGTGACTAGCTGTGCCGCTGCGACTAGAAACGATGATGGGCCCTTCACATTTCCTCCTGTGGTGTATCCTGTCGTTGGAGGATGCAAAACTTGGGGACAAGCATGTAATGTTTCAAAAACAGGAGAGTGTTGCGAGGGTTTGATTTGTAAACTGACGAGTATTTTCTCTTCCCAGTGTAGGTGATAATTTCTTTAGGTCTTTTTTAAATGAATGCTTTGTGTTAATAATACGTTGTTTTTTTTAATTTACCTATTACCTTTTTAGGGTTCCCTACCAAAAAGGTACAAAAGGAACCCTTATGTTGTGACTCTCTCCGTTCGTCCGTCTGTCTGTCACATCGCTAAATATCTCGAGAACTACTTAAAATATCGATTTGAAATTTGGAATAGTCATGAACAATTGAACAATGCTAACCTATTTTTTTATTTAATGTGAAATATGCACCGTATGAACCGAATTTCGCACATTGCAGGCATCTGTCTCTGTCACTCTAATTACGCTTTCATTGGAGTAAAAGAGAAAGATCTTTCGGTTTTCGCGGTAGCCCCCCCCCCATTCATTCCGATTTCTAGTTATGGATTGTTATTTGGATTTAATAAAAGAATGAAATAAAATATAAATAATAAATAACCAGGGGGTTGTCAAAATCCTGTCGACGGCGAGCAAGGAATTATATGACAAAGAACAACTGTCAATCTTCGAAAGTGTGACCAAAAATGAAATGCAAGTGTGTGCGTAAATTGTCTATGTGAGATCAAAAATAGTGATGTCATGTTACAACATATTAATAATCTGTCGATGTTTGATTGCTTTATCGACTACTTTTTCAAATGTGTTATTTTAAACGTTAAAATTCTATTCATTATGACGTATAAATAACACTTGCACTGCGTTTGCCATCAAAATCGTTGCAGACTTATCTTAATGTAACTCTTACTGTGTTGGAAAGTGAAGTTTAAGTTTACCGCTATACATGAACACCTTCAAAAAGGTATAACAATCGTTATTATTTGAAGTCGGTTATAAAAGCTAATATCTTAATGATGTCTTGTGAAGAAATAATTACATAGCTATTAATATACCGACAAGTTATCGATACTGTCATGTGAACATTTTGTCAAGCCCTAGCGTAAAGTAACAGATTATGTTTTTACACAAAATATTTTAAATTATAGACTAATATGATAAAATATTAGCACACAAAGGAAGAAAAACTTATAATGAACTGTATAAACCGGCTTCTTACACTTTTTACGCTGTTAATTTGACAAAATATCGTTATGAAAATTTCGCTCGGAATATCATAAATCCTCTGAAATGAGTATTTGCTTGGACTATTTGGCCCTGTGACACTGCAATCCGGCACACTACAAGACACCATCTTCACTGAATTACTTTATTTAATACTTTTCGTCCTAATCCGTGTATATTTTTCAATTTGAAAATTACCGTGATAAGCTCTTGGCCGTCCGCGGCCGTCGTCAAACTCAAAAGTGGTTACGTTTTCTCTTTGGTAGTCTGACTCTTTCGCACTCATGGGATGTTCATATACGTGATGGCTTCCCTTTCGCACACTTCAGCGGTCTGTCAAGCGCAAGCGAATCCTAGGTCTATGACGGCGAGCCGTGTAGGGGACAGCAGCCGCGGGCGTCACATCAAAGAATCCTACTTCTTTTTCAATTGTTTATTCATCAGGCGCTGCTAAATGTTTAATATGTAAGGTGAGAACTCTTGCGCATGCATATTAGGCGGGTTGCAGCTGTTATGTCATCGATGGCTCGATCAAAACACGTAGCGATTCACTTCGTGGTTTATTCCACTTTGTTGGCACTTACTACTTTGTTACTACAACGCACTTAGAAATTTAGATAGGCTTTGTAGGTATAATATTTTTATACCACGAAAACTAGTCCTAGACTACTTGAATGTTCATGTCAAATTTAATGTTTAAGTATTTTAGTATTATAAAATAATGTTAAAAAACGAAAGCGTTAACTTCGATTGTATCTATAGCAATGGCTAGGTTCATTTTTGACGGCTTCCTAGCCTATATCGGTGGTGACCCTAATTTCAAAGCTGGAGGCCCTGGCTTTCAATCCGGGTGAGGGTAGGTATTTATACTATACTATACTATTTATTCATGCGTTATTGTATGTATGTATGTATAAACTCGTTATCGTACAAAACACAAATATGGCACAGGGTAATAGGCAGTACGAAGGCGAATCATGAATGTTCTCCGTTATGGCGCGATTACACTGCGTAAGTAATAAGTAGTAGTAAGTACTTAATGTACTTATTGCTTAGTTGAGTCTTTAATATAATCGGACTGTGTAAGATTGTCCTCATTTTTTCCTTTTAACCTGATCAAAAACAAGATCCACTCAACCCTGTTTTAATGACCAGCCAGAAACGAGATAAAAATCTACAAATTCGGAAACCTGATCCCAATTAAACGTAAGTTGTCTTCTCACCACTAATTGATTATAGAGTAAATGACCGTGTATTACTTATTGGCTACACAATGTGCGCGAGCGCATGCAAACAGTTTCCGAACACCATTTAACCCGGAACTCGAGGTCCCTAACAATAATATGTAAACGGAGACGACACTTATACTGGACGCTCGATGATACTCCTATGAAGTTATGTAAGCAAAACAAGCAGGTTGGACGTCGCACGACCACTTTATTTAAATATAAGTTATGTACAAATGTATAAAAGATGTTGCACAATATCACATTCACTGTATTGTACTTGCGTCACCAATAAATAACGTCTTCGTGTTGAAACCAGCACGGTTGAATCTTCTTTAATGTTTTCCGTTACTGGGGCGATCGCATGATCGCGTCTTTTTCGCCTGTCGGACCATGCTTTACTTTCGCACTTACATAGTTGTTAGAACGTGACAGGCATGGTGACAGACGATAAAGTGGCGATCATCTTAGCCGTACTGGTAGTGGTTTTGACTTAGTTGCGTCCGACCTGGTCGATTTGGCCCTGGAGGTTGTTGATGACCTCTGAGGGAACTTGGTCGCCGAGGATCTCGAAGAGGTTGATCCTCTGGTTGCCGGGGATCGACTCGTACGCTGCTAGCTCGATACCTTCTTGGACCTAAAGGAATAAAACATTTTTTTGTTAAACTGGACTAATTTTGTCAAATACTTAGATACCTACCTGAATTCTTTATGGTTTCAAACTTATCTAAATGGCTTTTCTCGTTTTTTTTAGTGAATCGGTAAAGTATACGTAGATACTTAAGTTCATACATACTTTAGGTAAATAGTTTAGCATTCATCAGCCTTAGCCAACTTTAGTTGGCGAGAAAAGCTAGAAAATTGGTTTAAAGAATAATAATTAATATTGAACTTGGCTCTAATTTCCACATTTCACATTTATGTTTTCGATGGGATAAAAGTTACAGTAATCCTTTCGAAATATGTCTGTGGGTATTTAATAGCATGAGCTATCAAATGAATAGTGTAGTGTGGTAACTAAATGATGCTAGCTTATAGGAGGGCCCAGGGTCAGTGTTTCGCAAATCTTAATCTGCAGCGGCCTTATAATAGGCGCAATGGCCTTTAAATGCTATTAAATATTTATTAAGCATTAGAACTCAGACATGTTTAAGGGTAACATTTTGTATTTCATAAATAAGTCATTAGAATTAATCCGAGTCAAATAAATAAGATTATGAAAAATTATGTAGGTACCTATTTGTACGGACTTTAAATTATTTGACTGGTCCTATTCTTCTGATAATGCCGATAATAAATAGATAAGTCAGTATGTTAAACATGAAAATTGATTAGTTTAACTATTTGGCAAATCTAATCTAGATTTCTCCTTTTATATCTTCCATTCAAGAGGTTCGTCTATACTTCATTCCGATTTCAAGTTATGGTTATATTTAGTTATTTAGGTTCAATAAAATAATAAAATAAAATATCGTCACGTTACTAATAAACATTCTGGATTGAGATCCAGACCTTAACCAACCTTATGTTTCAGCGATGGGTTCTGGATATGGAACAGAAAGCACGCTACAGACAGTATATGTTGGAAGGTTACTGACAAATTACCTTCTAGATTTCAGCATCCCTGGAGGCAACTCCTTTACTTAGGTTACTAGCATTACTTAGGCACACTCCAGACTACATGTTGGTAAGTTTCTGTTAGGTTACCTTCTCGTAACTCCTTCCCTCTAGGTTGTGGTCGTGCAGGCTACAGACTAAATGTTGGCAGGGTAATATTACCTTCTGGATCTCAGCGTCCTTAGGGATGAGGAATGTGTTCTGTGCCTGCTTGATGGCTTCGTTGGAGAAGGCCGCTCCTTCTCTTTGGGGCGCAGCCGCAGCGCAGGCCACGAGCACCAGCAGGCACACTACGAAGGACTGCATGTTGGTTGGGATATGGTAAGTCTGCAAATTGGGGAAGATTATCTTTACTATCAGTTGGAATTTTGATACCTACTGGAATAATCGTGGGTCGATACTGAATTTGATTAGAAAGAGTTAATGATAATAGATGTTAATTGTTAACAATATGAAAAGGCATCTGTGGTTTAAAATGGTGATTCACACTTAGAACTTCCGATGTGTGGTCGGAAAGTTTGCAAAATTGCGAAATTTCCACATGAAAAAGTTCTGGAAACTTCAGGATCATAATTTTCTGTTATGAAAATCAAAGTTTCCGCAATTCCATATGAAGTTTTCCTGAAATTTTCAAAAACCTTCATCAGTGATCACTGTATTCTTATAGAAGTAATATTTAAGCCTTTTCAAGATTGATTCTACTTTTGATTATCCACGTTCTCCACATTAAAGAAGTTACAGAAATTCGTGACTTCATCTTACGACACACCGATAAACATCTCATGAATATTTCTCAAGAGGAAACAAAATACAGAAAACGTGATGATCATGTTCCGCAATTAACACACACATACTCGTAACACAACACTTCACATTCACAAAGCAAAAAAAATTGACAATGTATGCAAATTACATAAAAATGGGCTATTGCTCGTCACAATATTAAGATCTAAGGTCTCACCTGCCTTGTGCGCAGGAGTGTGGCGCGCGCGGCTCTGCACGCCTGATATAGTGACGCCCCGCTCGGCCACTTTCACCGCTGCGCAACTCCTGAGGGGCCATAACGTGCGCTCATCCCGGCGGGTCAAATGTCAACTTTGATTGAAAATGTGCACGTCAAAGTTGAAAGGTGTTTTGTCGTTTATATCAGTTCACTTTGTGTTTGCTTTTGAGTTTTGTTTTGTAGACTTGTGAAGAAATTATTGATCGATAAGAATTAGTGTGAATATGAATTGAGACATCATTTTAGTTTAGGGTGTAATTTGGTAAAGTTGAGCTTCGAGGATACCGATTATCCCTAATTAACACATCAATACAAAACTTGTCGAGCGCATTTCAGTGTGAGAGAGTATGTGCTTATTGAGTTTTAGTATCGCACCGTAAGATGACGCCTCGCACAAAACAGCTGAGTAGCTGCATCTGCTGGAGCAAAGAAGCTGCAGCACTATTATAAATTTTGAATTCTATGTCCATAATAATTACTAGTAAGTGTAATTCCATTTGTCTGTTCCATTCGATAATTCTTTGTATTTTTGTTATGTATTTTCTAAATAAGTATTTTAAGTATTTTTTTTTAAATTGTTGTCTAGAAGCTTTTACAAAAATTAGGTACAAAAAAGTCGTGACTTTGCGCCTCTTGACTATCGAGTGAAATCCCGAACTAACTCTCTACTCAATAAAAATATTTTCCATAGATAGGCTCCGCTGCCCTCATGGCCCCACAAGCATAGGATCAAACTTCGATATAACGATACGTCGCCGCGAAACCGACACTTATCAAATACACATCCGTGTCCGAGCATCTAATGCGTTCACATGACATTCCAAATGCTTTCCTAGCATGTGTGTGCATTGACGGCTCAAGCCATACACAGAACATATTTTATCTACCCTCTACCCTAGATAAAGCATACATATAAAATGACGATGACACTTTAAACGCAAGAGTTTAAAGTAAAGTGTCATATAGATGAGTCGCGATTACCACACATTCTGTGACCACGAGTCAACTTCCTCGCATTGTCCCGGCTTTTGCCGCGGCTCATGGGAGCCTGGTGGGGTCCGCTTGGCAACTAATCCCGAGAATTGGTATTGGCACTAGTTTTTACGAAAGCGACTGCCATCTGACCTTCCTACCCTAAACTAAACTAGACCTTATTGGGATTATTTCGGTTTCCTCACGGTGTGTGTGCGATTCTGTGACCATGAGTGCGACCATTTATTTCAGTTGCGTTCATATTTTAGGTATATTATTACAACTCGCGGTGTAAGTAGTATTTTATAAGTAAAAGCTACCAACCATATTCTCTACCAATAGATTTCCACCCTTTCGGTAATATGATATTTTAGTTAAAAAAAAACTAGATAAATAAAAACGTACCTATCTATCATCGCGCATCGTTTTCTATGGAAAGCATCACGTGAAGTTCCGGCCCGGATCCGGCTCGGTTTAACGTGAGTCATCTTTTAGGTACCTTCCATTATCATAAATCCCATACCTACATGTTAAATATTTTCCTAAGTGTTACATTTGCTCGTTCATTCGCCTCTTCTTAAATGGCGACACCTCATGTTTCGCGCGACCGCGACTCTTGTGCACTTGTTTAGCGTTATTAGCAACACACGTCGTGAACCAGAAGAGAGAGTAATGGCCGCACTTTTATTCGTGGCTTTCATAACTCATAAGCCTCAGTCGTAATATCACATAATAAATAAATAAACTTGATCTAGAGCAATTTGTTTCGGTTCTAAAGGTAATGTACGGATGGCTGTTGCGTCCAGGGTTCAGAAATCGTTATTTTTGTCTTTCATTCACCCGGTAAATTTATTTCATTTTGGGTATACATAATGGTGGCTCTATGAACAGTAGACTTCGCTATAAGCTTAAGTTAGAAACGTAAAAATACAAAATCCTTCGTTGAGTGATTATCACACCGAACTCATAATTGCAATGGTCTGTGAGTTCTATGAGTGACAGATAAGTGGTTTTAACTTTAGCTTTATGTTAGGGCTAAGAGTAGAAATACCTATACTCGTATTTTTAGCTTTTTACGTCAAACAGTATTACCTATCTGGGAAAATGCCTGTAAGTCCTGTAACAGACAGACAGAAACACCGAAGTGAAGTGACACCCATGTATTCTGTGTACCAAGTTTGGTACTGAGATAAAAGCGTGTAGCAATCCATCCGATGGCACAACTCTAAGTTTCAAAAATAAATTTTAAGAACTTTCAAGGAGGCTAACAGGCAGGTAGTTAGTAGGTACCTGTTACTTTCATTTCACAGTTTAGCAACGTGCATGCATGCAAGTGAATGTTACATTGTGGCTAATACAAAGGTACCTACCTATTATTGATTATGCAATGTTTTACCACGTTTTACCTTTTTATTACACTAGAACGAAACAGTATTTTTCTAAATCATATGTCAAATTGAAATAAAATGGTCTTTACAAAAAAATATCATTTATTTATGAATATTTACTTGAGAATATTTACTACAAATCTATGGGACACACTATTTAATAGAAAAAAGTTATTGCTGTAAATCTTCTAGTATAATAAATACTTTATTAATTGTACAGAACTAATTTATATTACCCCGGAAATACTATTAATAACTTACTATATATTTATTACTTTTATTTTAATTTATTTCCTCCGCCGGGATATAGGCGTGATTATATGTATGTATGACTGTATGTATGTATGCTATTTATATTATTCAGTACTGAGAACTACCTGACAAGAATATCAGATGTTGTTCTAACAGCAACACTATTTGATTATTGGTGGACCTTATGACTTTGCAATAGGGTTTACGAATTGTTAGTTAAATTCCCATACAACCATTTCCAGTCGCCGTTACGACGCGGTGTTGACACATCTTGTGTCGACACCGTCTGTTTCGGTCACAATTCCAGTCGCAGAGTCGTCGCCGTGTCGACACAGTTACCAGAAATGGGGAAGGGTCGACACATGACACAAAGTGACATAAAGTGTGGTCGCCGTGTGCACACATTGTTTCGGGTTTGCGACTACTTTATGCCAAAATCATTCGTTCATTCGTTCATTTTGTTCCTGTCAAATGGAAACTGTCAGATGGAAAAATACTTAAATAAAAATAAGTGACATTAATACGCCATCTCTAAAACGGATTACAAGACGTAATTATATATTGTTTGCATTTATATTACAATATGACTTAAATTATTATGGGGAATTAAACTGCTCGAGTGATTTGATAAACTAAGTGTAATATAATCAACGCGCCACCACATTGTTTTAGTTTAGCCGGAAATGAAATTGTTTACTTCTCAGTGCCTGTGTTCATAACTATATTATTTGAAGCATTTTTAGTACTTCGATGCGTATACTATACTTAAATAACAGAAATAACGCTTTACATACTACGAAACTTATTAATTATGATGTATAAATATGGTTTAAGGCTGAGAAATATTGCAGTCACAAAGTAGTTGCAATGTTTCGACTTTGTGTCGACTCTGTGTTGACACATGACACGCGCTGTCAAAAGTAATAACAAAGTTACTGGTATGTTACTGGATTTGCAAAATGGCTCCTTGTGTTGATTTGTTTTCAGATATTCTCAAAGTGTAAAAATGCCGTGGTCAGAGATGGGCATTAA
The DNA here is from genome assembly GCF_910591565.1 of Cydia splendana. Lineage (NCBI taxonomy): Eukaryota > Metazoa > Arthropoda > Insecta > Lepidoptera > Tortricidae > Cydia > Cydia splendana. The sequence goes on along the minus strand of NC_085967.1, from coordinate 738,003 downwards.
TCGATTAACTGTTTATTCGACTAATTAATGGAATAAAAAAAGTTAATTCTCAAATTTTAATCGCGATTAGTTTAGTCGACCTAACATAGATTGAAATTGAATGAATCTGAATATTAATCGAATAAATTATCGATTAAATCTCGATTGAAAGTTGACAGGGGGCCATTTTTGTACGTAAAAATAATAGAAATGTCTTGCATGCAGATGGTAGCAAAACACTTTGTCATAAAAGTCGAGATGGGTGTCGATATATAGGTTTTAGGGAGTGCCGATTTCGAAAATAATGACCATTTTGGAATCTGAAATGGCGGCCATGCACTGTGTCATAAAAGTCGTCATGGATGTCGTTTTATACGTTTTAGGGGGCCCCAATTTTGAAAATGATGACCATTTTGGAATCCAAAATGGCGGCCATGCACTATGCCATAAAAGTCGTCATGGGTGTCGTTTTATAGGTTTTAGGGGGCGCAGATTTCGAAAATGATAACCATTTTGGATTCCAAGATGGCGGCCATGCACTATTTCATAAAAGTCGTCATGTATGTCGTTTTATAGGTTTTAGGGGGCCCCGCTTTCGAAAATGATGACCATTTTGGAATCCAAAATGGCGGCCATGCACTATGTCATAAAAGTCGTCATGGGTGTCGTTTTATAGGTTTTGGGGGGCGCAGATTTCGAAAATGATAACATTTTCAATTTAAAAATGGCGGCAATGCACTATGTCATAAAAGTCGTCATGGATATCGTTTTATAGGTTTTAGGGGGCGCAGATTTCGAAAATGATTACTATTTTGGATTCCAAGATGGCGGCCATGCACTATGTCATAAAAGTCGTCATGGATGTCGTTTTATAGGTTTTAGGGGGCGCAGATTTCGAAAATGATGACTATTTTGGATTCCACTTTTATGACAAAATACGTAGCCGCCATCTTGGATTATAAAATGATCATCGTTTTCGAATTCTGCACTCCCTAAAACCTATAAATCGACATCCGTGACGACGCAAGTTATCTTTATTTTCAGATCTAACAAATTGCTACAGAATACAAAGGACAAAAAAGAAGCGAGGAGGTAATGAAACAAGAAAAAATACAGATGATTCCTCGACGCAATTGGGTGATTCTTAAATTGTGTCCAGATTTTTTTTGTCATAAAAGTTTATATTTTTCACATATTACTCTCACAAGTTCCGTGACATTTCGACCTTGTAATTTTTTAAGTAAATGTTTTTGTTTATCTATGAGGATCTCACTAGAATAGTATAATCAAGGTATGTTTATATTTGATGAATGAAATAGTAACGCAAAAAAAAAATATATTTGTGTCTTATATTCCTGCCGAAGACTTTTATTTTACCTTTTCCTTCTACACAAGTTTGGCCAAGTAATAAGAATTTAGGGCTCTCAATTTTATTTTGACTTCTACAACAGTAAAGCTACGAGGCCATGTTTGGTATCGTTTTCGTATAAATTCGCAGTACCAAATTTAGTTAAGGTATCACATTGACACCATTCCGAAGTAAAAACATATAAACTTATTAAAATACTTTCTTTTAAACTCCTCTTCACGCTTAAACTGCTGAACAGTTTTAATTTAAATTTGGTACACATATTTTGAGTCCCGAGACAGGATATAATAAGTTATCTCAAAAATCATCCTTTAAAGGTGTGAAATGAGGTGTAGGGGGGAATTCAGAATTGACTTCTTGAAGTTAATACTGTTTAAGTTTAGGTTTGAAGTCATGTTTTTTCATCATTTTTAACTAAATCAAAGATGTAGACCATCCCAAATTTCATATAAATCGGTTCAGCGGTTATTGATTTCCCGTACAAATTTCCACGCCACTTTTCACACCTTCAAAAGATGATTTTGGTTATAAGATCTATCCTATGTCCTGTTCCGGGACGCAAACTATTTCTATACCAAATTTCAACGAAATCGGTTCAGCGGTTAAGCGTCAAGAAGAGTTTCAAAAAAACCGGCCAAGTGCGAGTCGGACCCGCGTATTAAGGGTTCCGTACATTAAGTCCGACTCGCGCTTGACTGCACATTTCTAATAGGTTTTCCTGTCATCGATAGGTAAAGAACTATTTTGTGTATTCAGACGGACATACATACAGACGCACGAGTGATCCTATAAGGGTTCCGTTTTTTCCTTTTGAGGTACGGAACCCTAAAAAGATTTATTTTTATTTTGTGGAATGGTGTCAATGTGATATCTTAAATGGATTCAGCACCCCAGATTTATACGAAAACGATACCAAACACGGCCTAGCACCTTCACTGATATAGATATATCAAGATAAAATTGAGAGCCCTAAATAAACTTTCAAGAGCGGATATCTCAAAAACTATTCAACATATCGAAAAAAATTGACTGAATAAACTTGAAAAATTAATTAACTTAACTATTAAATTAACTTTCATTTTGTATAAGTGGCCATGTCGCTGAGATGCATAGTTTCCGAGATATAATCGAAAAACGGGAAAATGGGACCTTCAGAGCCCCCTCTCTCCCCCCCGCTCAAGGGCTACGGCCGGGGACTTTTGATATGTTCACCTCCTAACTTGTCAAACCGAGTTACGGAGTCAAAAATTGTGTTCCGAGCATTTCCCTCTACAACTTTTGGAGCATTCGTTGCCTGACCTAAGTAGCTTATTGAATTTCTTTAAAAACTTTTCTGTAAAAGGTTGACGGATGTTGGGTGTTTATATGGTTTCGGTCGATTATTATCATTTGCATTGCCCATGATGACTTACTAGAATTACGAGCACACGAGACACTAATAGTAGTTTGACAAACCTTGGTTTTCAAGAGGTATTTTATATTGACATTTGCTGTCACAAATTTGCTGTCAGATTTAGTCGCAAACCGCACGCAAAGTGCACACAAATGTGTCGACACCTTGTTACGGAAAAGTGTAGACACGGCGACGACACTTTGTTTCGAAACAATTCTAGACACATTGTGTGGACTCTGTTACGACACATCTGACATTTAGTTACCACTTTGTGATTCTGCGACTGGAATGGTTATATGGGTTGTCAGTGGAGAATGTTAGGTACGCCGTACGCCCGAAGATGCGCTCGAGCGGAAAATACAGCGGCTTGCCTAACGCTTGCGCCATGCAATGTGTGTGACATTGAACTGCTAAGCTGCCATCATCAGCCGGCCCTTTATGCGCGTGTCAAAACGTTGCCGTCCATAGCAGGCCTGGTGACGGACTATTATTGCAGAGGCGAAGACTATTGGGAAGACTTGGAGCGGCCTCAAGCACGAAGCTCAAGACCGATCCAGGAGGCGGCGCGGCGCACTGTAGACGCCCTCGGCCCTGACTAGGCGACGTAGGACATTAAGTCAGGCGCGTGTCAAATCTTCTTCTTCTCTGTCGTATCGCTCTTAACAGGGCGGTCGTGGTCACGTTGAGGCGTCCGCATCGGTAGTGGAGGCGTACACAGCTCTTCGCACGATCTCCCGCCATCTCTCCCTGTGGCAGACTGTCTGGCACAGTCAGATACGCGGTTTCCGACTGCGGATTTTATTTGGTCAGTCCAGCGCATAGGTGATCTGCCGCGCGATCTGGTTCCCTGCACTCTTACTTGTACCAGTCGCTCTATGAAGTTGTTGTCTCGCCGAGAGACATGTCCAAAGTACTGCAGTGTGCGCGACCGTACTAGGGTGGATGAACGCTGTGTGATGTCGAGCTCCTCGAGTATGGACACGTTGGTGCGGAAATCCGTCCACGATATTCCAAGCATCTTCCTCCAGCACCACATCTCCAGGGTGTCAAATACACCATACCAAATTAGCCACGGATAAAAAAAAACTTGTGAGATAGATTATAGCTACTGGATTGGTTTGCGTAAGTATATTTGGGTTGTAAGCTTTTAAAGACCGACAAATTAGGGGTGATTTCTACTTGTACTTATTAGTAGAAATCTGTAAGAATAACAAGATTAGGACAGAGGTAGGTATTTCAGACAAAAATGCACTTTGTTTAGTCTTGTTTCTGCATATATTTTATCCACTACTACGGAATGGAGTAATACAAAATTGAATAACTTCATTACAAACTGGTCAAGTCTATAATTTTGCTGCTAATGGTTTTGTGATTTGCCTATGATTCTTATAGTAATCATGACCTATTGTAACTTTACAAAATAAGATTTCATTCTAAACTGTAATGAATATTAATACAATGGAAATTCGCATCCTTTTAGGCCTGTCAAACCTCTCGTATAACGGTAAATTTGAAAATGGATATTTGAATATTTGAATATTTTATTGGTTTTGACGATGAATATTCCGTCTAGTAATGGCGCGACCCTGCCAAAATGTCAAGAAAAGCGAAAGCATCCTTGTTGAGTTAGAATGCTTACAACTTTATAATAATGCTAAATTGTTCAGTTTGTGAAATACAGTTTCGACATAGGTGAGGTGTCTGCTCTCAGATCCTTAGTTACTAAGTCATATTACAAATGATAGTAACTCTGTCTGTGTGTTACCTCTTCACCCTTAAACCGATGTTTGCATAAGGAAAAACAAGTTCAGAACCGAGACTCTTAAACAATTGGTTGACTTAAAATTATCTCAATTAGGTTATATTTAAATATGTCACCAGAACCCGATTCAGTTTTAACAACTTTATACGGTTTTGATGTTATTTCGATACGACCTTAAAGATCGCTCACGCTGATCGGTGAATGCGAAATGAAGTGAAAGTGGTGAGTGAGATGCGCACCGAGACGACTGTCAAGGTCATCTCAACACCAACTCAAAACCATAATAGGTTACTAAATCAGAATTAGGTCCCAGAGGTTCCACAGCTACTTGCAGAGGGCCTAAAACCGGCGGCGGAGTGATCCCATAGCTATTTCGCAAACAATTTGTTGCCATCAAATAGCAACTCGTGTTTGCTTTCACATTTAAATATTATCTCATTTATGTTTTGAGATAGGTACCTAAATCTTTTTTTGTATGCGTCGTGTTTTTAGGTGTAGGTATAAGTATGTGCTTTGGAGGGACACGCAGACAATGAAATTATATCGCGGTAGAACCGTTTGTGTAATTAAATATGTGGAACAGGCAGTTTTTAAAATGTATGGTATTTATTTTATTTTAATATGAAGATCATCATGAGGTTTAACTAGGACTAACACATTGTTTATTATATCCAATGTCACGTATTTGGGAATCAAATCAGACTAAGTTACTAAGTTATGCATACAAATAGAGCGATATTATAAATATCTATCGAGGCTAAACCAATCTATAAACATAACAAACTGCATCAAGTATGCATCGGAAATTTGTTTAAAGTTTTCGAAATATAATATATACTAAATGTATCTAGGACTAGGTTAGGCTAACTCTTTTGCAATAAATATCATAACAATTTGTAGAAAAATATAAATAAAATAGTGTAATATTAGGTACCTAATATCGATATCAATGTAAAACTAAGTTGGCTAAAAAGTCAAAAGTCCTACAATCCAATAAGACCCTTTCCCGAGCACTCGAGCCCCCAACAGCTAGCACTCAAGAGTTGTTAACAAGACATCCTAGAGCCATCTACAAAGTTCGTCAATCGATCAGATACCTACCCTACAAGCCTACAGCAAACATCTATAGTCGAAATTGTGTATTCTGCTTCTTTATTCACTCTTGCATATTCGATAGAGAGGCAGATAATGAAACGGTCTAAGAACGCTGCCGTGGGGTGGCCCGGGTGAAGGGCGCAACCCAGCACGAGCCGAATAAAGGAAAACTTGAAAGTTTCGTCCTCTTCAAGGGTTCTTTGTGTCTAAAGAACAAGTATCTACTTACATCATTAGTTCTGATTGTTGCTACGTCAAGTTTTATCTTGTGTCAATTTCATGGGGATTGCTTGAATCTTGTGATGAAGGGAGTTTGCGGGTGAGCTACCTTAAAATGGGTTCGCTGGCTTGTTAGCGTACTACGAGACTACGACGAATTAAAAAAAATGTGCCAATAATCACAGGCAGTCCGTTCGTTACTAAAAGCGTTTTCACATTGTCCATACGATATGTAGGATCCTACATCCACATTGTCGGGCCGCGGCGGAGTGTATTTGCAAAGGCGTACACTAGAGGAAACAATTTGCCTACACATAAGTGTACGCACACAAACCACACACAAACGTAAGATATCGGCTCGAAAGCTAACATGGGGTCCGATGTGTCTGACATTATCGGAAATGCAGATGTTAGAGAGTAAGGTAAACTGTTGCTCGACGCGGTCCCAGTACATGTCATCGTGAAACTTAAATCATTGTCAATAGAAGTTACAGCAAGGTGTCATCTATTGGGCATTAGCATGTCGAGCACTAGTACATTTACCTTACCCTGTGGCACGAAGTTCTCTTTTTTTGGGTTAACGTTTTTTTGGAGGAAATTTATTTATAATGAATTACAAATTAATTAATTAATTTATAATAAATACAAAAAAAAATAACAAAATATTGCTCATACATTTTACTTCCATCCGATTTCGGGTGTCGGATCAGACCAAATGTGAATTTGTGAAAACGCTCTTAGACACAAAAATATTTCTTTGGCATTTTGACAAGTATACTTGTGGGAAAAACGGACACCCACCGATCGTCTCTAAGGGCCGATACAGACGGACTGCAACCCGACTGCAATTTGTATGGGGTGTATGGGAACTGCACACCGACTGCACGCCATCGCCGACTGTAACATCAGCGTGCAGCTACCATACGATTTGCAGTCGGGTTGCAGACCGTCTGTACCGGCCCTAATTGTCTCAATCGGGCTCTAGAAAATTGTATTAAATTAAATAGGTGTCATAGTTATATTTAAAGCGTCGTCTAATGATATTATGAATTATGAAATCAGGCGTGCTTTTCAATACTTTATTAAAAGAAGATAGTTGTATATGATTACCAAATCATACATTTACATTTCAAATTATGCTTATTTTGCTTATAAAATATTCTACATTTGTCTTAGCTCATCACCCGTTTTAGAATTATATCCCCTTTAGTATCCTTGATGATATATTGTGATTCATTATAATTATACATATATATTTACACCATGAAGGAAACATCTACTTATACTAACGACTGTTGTATTTACATTTGATTGGTCACGATCTGTACGAGTATGTATCATATGCACAAAAGTTGCGCCACGCTCGATGGCGCCGCATATAAAACTATAAGTCGCTCGGTGAAAGTGGTGTTATGGCTAATATTGGTAGGCTTTAAGCGTGTTAATATGAGCAAGATTAAGGTTACGTAAGTAATCATTAAAACAACGAATTTGAGTTGGTCGTCACGTCGTCGGTATCGTCATCATCATCAGTCTAGATTTGATCGTGACGTTTCCCTAGTTGATTGAAGCTAGTTTCCACGGGGTCTCGGTAAAAACTGCAAATTATAAAGTACAGACACTCGTGGTTAATATTCTAACACAAATGGGTCGATTTCAAACAAAATCTGGCAAAAGTACATTGTGCAAAACTAATAGCTTCGATGAATAAATATTTTTTTCTGATCTTATTACCTACTTACTCATAGACAATTAGACATGATCATGATACTATACATGTTTATAACTAGATACCTTTCTATAAAGGTAGTGATTCAAATTAAAATACGAGCTGTATTTCTTTAACCTTTCGTATGCGTTGTGATCAAAAATTGTGGGTACCGTAAAACGGGGTGAGTAGGTTTCGCGGGGAGAGGTGGGTTATGAATGGGGAGAGAAGGTTTGAGGGGGGGTGAGAAGGGATTTTAAGGTTACTGCTACAAAAATAATGTATTCCAATTTAAAATGGAGCTATAGTAATACGCATAATAAAAAAAAATCGATCCAACAATCTTCCAAAATCACCTTTGTATGAAAACCCCTCTCACCCCAAATACGAGGCACTGCGGGGTGAGGTGGGTTTTCCTCTTTATCGTCAAAGGTATGAAATGGAACTATCCAAAATAAAATAAAAACTAAAATACAAACGTCCCGAACACTTATTATATACACTATTCAGTTTTCATATGTAAAAATAAAATGTTATCGAGGTTTGAATTTCAGTTTTGACCCTACTCACCCCATTTTACGGTACCATGGTTCTGTTGTAAAGAGCAGAAAAAAATCCTCTCGAAATAATAATCATTCAAAGATATGACTAAAATTCAGTCAGGATCATTTAATACACAGACACGAGGTTAAAGGCTAGTCTTTCTAAAATGCTGCATATGACATTTAAATTTAACATGATATATGAATAACAAATAAGATGAGCGGATTGACATTGAAATTAAACTAATATAGATCTTTAGTTCTTGAATAATCCTCCTGGCTGTGTGCACGAAAGTATCTAGTGGTTGTTAAACAGGGTGTCCCTAGCCATTGGACAAAGCCGAAATGTACATATGCATTAGGGTATTTAGAACCAGTATACAAAGTATCATAACAATCGGTGTAGCGGTTATGAAGAAATTAACAAATTACGATTTTTTTACTTTGGAGCAACCTGTATGTGTCAGTAGCTCCTGAGGTAATAAATAGTATGAAACCTTCTTCGACCGTTTTGATTATCTTTTTTATATACCATGATTAAGATTTCGGAATACACACCTTAGCGTCTTGATAATAGAGGCCCTGTTCAGATATTTGTTAGGGTCAAACAGATCACTGTGTTATGTCTTTCCTGTAGACATACACAATAGGGTGATTCACTTTTGTATGGAGAAAAAAAGGTTGTAATATTTTTCCTGACTTTGCTCACCAATGGAGTCTCCCCACACTAAAAACTATCTATTTCAATTTTCAAAAGAATCGAATAACGTTTAGAGGTTGCACAAGTTGAAAAGGTAGAGTGAGAACCCCATACATTGCGTGAAAATGAACTATGTTCTAAAATGACAAAATATAATGAACTGATACTAAAATCGAATGAGAAAACTGAATTTTGCGTCTAAAACACGATAAAAGCACTTTTCCTTTGGAAACAGGTGGAAAAACTGAAAAATCTTAATTAGAACATTTATCGAGTAACCAAAATCCAAGTTTACTACTAATTTTAAAATTTATTTATATGTAGAAGGTTCAGTATCACACTACTCTCCGCTTTGATAGTAGCCGCTTAAACCATTTTCTACCCTCCGATGTAGAGTCGTTGGTTATTTGAAAAATCTTTGTTGATGTTGTGCAACCTCTAAATGTTGACCGATTTTAAATCTTTTTAACGTATAATATTTTTTATCAGTTAGAACAAGAATTCGAGCAAAGTCAGATGAAAATCGAAAATTCGGAAAAATGAAACACCGTAATACACAAGAGTTAAAAGGTGAGTGAAAAGGTCCTCCTTTTATTTAAAGAACTATGATAAAATCATTACTTACATGCCCACAAGCTGTTAACTATTGCCCACAGGAGAGAAAACTAGTGTGTTATCGCGAACTGTACATTTTTCTCTCCTGTGGGCAATAGTTAGCAGCTTGTGGGCATGTAAGCAATGATTTTATCATAGTTCTCTAAATAAAAGGAGGACCTTTTCACGTGGATAAGGGTTTAATAAGAAAATTAACCTTTATAGCCCTTAACTCTTGTGTATGTCTACAGGAAAGACATAACACAGTGATCTGTTTGACCCGTTAACACCCTTGGCCGCTCCGAGAATATATCTGATGGCGACTGTACAGTCGAGTTCACGAATATATTTTACATTTTTACAAGCCAACGTTCCAAAAATAGGTATATTTGCACGACCTTATTGTCAGTGGCTTAGAGGCGTGTAAATATCTAAATATATTTTCGGAACGTTGGCTTGTATGTTTGTTAACTCGACTGTAATACATACAAGGAATACGTAACATACAAAGCTCAATAGCAACGCCATCTGTATTGCGTATGGGGTATTACAGCACCGTAGCACAGGCTACGATGGGCCTCGATCAACGCAAGTTGTGCAGAGTGAAAGCCTTACGAGTACGGTCTAACCAAACTTATTGATAGATGGCGCTGTTATGGGTCTCTATTGTTTCCCATAAAGTTTTAAGTCATAATGTATTGTTAGTCCGCATTTTCGTAAGTCATAGAGTCTGTGCGGAAAGAGAAGAGTCGTGGAATGTATTGGGCTCCACACATTTCACGACTCTTCTCTTTCCGCACAGACTCTATTTGTTTTTTCTCAGAAACGCGTAGCTTTTCAGGATTGCCATAAAACAAACCTAACCTAACCTATCTATAGGGTAACCTTACGAAAATCCTGAAAAGTCAACGGTTTCCGAATTATGACTAATGATAATCTGACAACTGACAATCATTACATTATGACTTTCAATAATTATGTCAAACAAAGGGATCCGCGCTGTTATCTGTAGTGGTAGGTAGTGGCAAATTAGATAACGTGGTGCGGTTCGGTGTCATAATATGTTTTGTGGTAAGCTTACAACCTAGTTTTTATCGCATAAATTCCAAATGCCATCTACTTTAGCTGTCAAAAAACTCCGGGTTAATAATCTGATTTGGTATATCCTGGAGATCCCTCGTCTCATAATTTTATGATAATGTTTATTATGTTAACAATGTTTTGAGTAAGCCATGTCAAGGTGCATATCGTATGTCACGTTGCGTCACTCTTTCACACGCATACTAGTCTTAACAGCCATTGGAAAAATCATTCAATTGTATTGTCTAGCGTATTGCCGCGCGATAAGTTCCATATTTAAACTGATTTTCCGGTGAGGCAGCACTCTCGTGCGGTCGTTGCCTCTGAATATGATCTCGTAGACTCTTGACTTCTGAAGTGTAATACTGGTAAGTTACACAATACATCTAATTGTTATCAACCAATTAAATATGTGCCATAAGTATAAGGATTTTTTTCACGTAGAAAAATCTTCCACAGGAAATAAAGGAAACTTTTATTTTAGTAATAGAAACCCTTCGGCTTCTTCTCCGCAATCGCCCGCAACGTGACATTTCCATAATCTCCACTTACTGCCCGATTCGAACTTTAAGAAAGGTACGTCAATTAATAGATCTAGAGTCGATATGGATTAGATGTGTCAGTGTCAAAAGTGACGCTTTTGTTTGAAGAAATGTCACATTTGACACTGACATATCTAATACATATCGTTTCTAGATCTATTAATTGACGTATCTTAAAGTTCGAATAGGGCTGTTAGATGGATGACAGTCCTCAACTTTGCATTCGGTATTCTCTTATCTATTTATGTTACACTGCAAAACTGGAACCGAATATTTAATTTAAACCATTGCTTTAAAATCTAAATAATCTCTGAACAATGATTGAGTAAATTGAAATCAAATTGATATCACATTCGCCGTTTCTGAATATACTCGTTGTCCGCGCGGCTCATCCTTTTGCAAAACCTGATTAGGTAGGGTTTTTGGCTGGACTCGATAATTGATTAATTCCCATTTTGTAAATTTGAACCTTAATACGCAACATTTAGATTACTATTTTAGTTGAAAAGGAAGGACAATTGAAATAACCGGTATGTTTTACGAGACTTGCTGGTGCCAGACTTTATGAATTCTGTGGAAGGTATTAATCTTGTTCAGTTTGTTTTTATATACCTAGCTTCTTTCGGCCATGCATCGCTCTTCGTGACAACATTATTTCTATCTCCATCAATTAGATGGCTGGCAGTCCGCATTTGTGCGTTTATCTATAAAATTCCTACCGCACACTGTTTGTCGTCCGCGGTATTTTCAGGCCGATATGACCTTCAAGAAAATGCGTACGCCCATCCTAAAGGCAGACAATGCAGTTACAATCCGGCGGCCTCTGGTGTTGCCTGCAGCCATGGGCGACGGTAATTGCTTACCACCATGTGATTCGTCTGCTCGTTTGCCTCCTATATCCTAAAAAAATACAGTGTGTTCAGAAATTTCAACCCAGGTAATAAAGCTGGCCAACCTCTCGTGACTGATGATTTGAGTACCTACTAGGTACAGTTTACATGACAGCTACTCCATATAAAATAAGAGCACCGTGAACAAAGTTTTGTACGGTGCTCTAAAAATGAACTGTCATAGGGACCGTCATTCGACGCAAGACGTAAAACAACATAATAACAATGTTATGAGAAAGTGCACAGATAAGAGAATTGTCATAACTCCATCACCCGTATGCGAGGCATGATGCCTATTGCCATTTCCGGCTGGTAACGGTTTTTCCGAGTGCTCTTTACAACTACTTTGTATTACATATTTACAATGTAAGCTAACTAGTGCTATGGTAGAATTAACCAAGCTAACTCTACATGCCATTTGAAATGACGAAGTGTGGCAAATCTATAAAATTTTTCGAAAGTAATCGAAATCTTTCGTGAGACATATTTTTAATTAGCAAACAAATCCGCCAAATCATTTACTAAAACCTATTCAAGACTGTAACTTCGTTTTATATAAAGTTAAATTCCTGAATATTCGGTGATCAAGGGTGCATAATACAACCTAGGAAAATTTATGATTACTACATTCGAACATGTATTGTACGAATTTCATGATAGTTGATTGCAACTACATTTTGTCTCGGATAGGTAGGCGCGCTGTGGATTAAAAAGACACCTATCTAAGAACTTCAGGTTAAGTTTCACCTGGGCCATTTTATTTAAAGTTGTCCCCTACACTTTTTTTTCAAAATTGGGATTTTTTATGTTATTTCTACTCAGAATCACGAGCTCTTTCTATCCTAATAGGAGAAAAAAAGTGTCCCAAGGTTTTTTTTCCATTCCGTTACCATTTTTTCATAGACCAATGGCGGTTTCGGAATGGAAAGATCGAAAAATGTATGGAAAACCTAGGGACACTTTTTTTCTCCTATTAGGATCAAAAGAGCTCATGATTCTGAGTAGAAATAACATAAAAAATCCCAATTTTGAAAAAAAAGTGTAGGGGACAACTTTAAATAAAATGGCCCACCTACTAATCGCTACACTCAAAATCGAAACATCCCTTGTAAATTCTAATCCAATTAACCCGTTTTCATTGCTCCTGAGTGTATTGGCGAGCAATGGCGGACACCTCTAACTGTACCAGCAATGCTAATGGTGCCTCACTTTGGCGGGAACAAAAACCATGTAACTGTAAGCGATAGGGCGATAAATTAATTAATTTCACCTTAATTCTAGAAAGCGGATGAAAGATGCCGACACCTCTTGGACTAGTGATGGTCATATGAGTCTTTGGTCTACCAAAGACAAGCGGACAATTCCGCCGCTTAGACATCTTTAAGACTAAGGGTACCATTCCATTTCTGACCGCATCTGCACTACTAGTACGAAACGCGTCGGTGTTATTCTCAATTTCCATAGTAAAATGAATGGTAGTGCTACTGTCGTTGGAAATGGACTGTCACCTTAAGAGTCTAAACCAGTGGTGGGCAAAATAAGGCCCGCGAAGGAATTTTACCCGTCCCGCCGCCGGTCCTTCGAAATATTCAGTATATGGGCCGCGAAATAATAAATTTGCATTTATGCTGATGCAATTCTGGCCATAGGTACACTAAATTTGTTTAAAATTTCTGGTCCCCATGAAGAAAGTTTGCCCACTGCTGATCTAAACTATTTTTATCAAGAAAATACGTCGGCCAGCGATAGGTACTACAAAATTTTAAATGAAAGGAGAAATAAAAAACTTCATCGCTTCGGGCAAGATCGGATTCGGGCGCTCATAATAAACTGAGCAGTACCTACCAAAAGTGTGCAAATATTCCTTCCTTTTATTTACACGCCTGAAGGTAGCTTCGAATTTTGCCCGAAGAGGTGATTTTTGTCCATTTTTCCTATATATTTTTTTATTTAAGTCTGATTTAGCATTTAGTGAAACGACATGCACGGAAACTAATATCATGACAGGGTTTTTAAAGTTCGAATCTCAAGACATTACACATTCTTATATTTGTGTAAAATGCATCCCGCTTATAAGGGTGCAGACTGCAGCATAAAATTAGCTTTAGATTCACTTAACTTTGCGATGTTTACAGGAAAGATGCGAACGAGTTAAGCATAGGTACTATAAAAATGTGTATGAGCAAATCAGGTCTCCTCAAACTGAATCAAGTTTGTCAAATTGAGCCTTACAAGACTCTTGTACATCACTACGTGGGACTCATTAGACAATAGTTTTTGTTTTAATTACAGGACGCCGTTACATTCCGGCCGAGGGGCCGAGCTCCACTATGCTCTAAGAGCGTTAATTAAATAAACATTGGCTTCATTTCATTAAACGACAAGGTATGAAGAAGACTGCAGATTTTCTGGTCACTGGAATAAGTTAAACGTTATAAAAAGGTTTTTGGTAAAATTTTCCTTAAAGCGAAGGCAGAGTACCTTGACCGTGCAACTTTGAAACTACTGTGGCACTTAGTCTAAATCAGGACATTTTGGCTCAAAATCTGGCATTTTAATACTCTAGCTGATTTAAGTTATTCAGAACAAAGTCATACTCGTACCTATTAACGCCTTTGATTGGCGATATTTTTAATAAAATGATACAGCTATTATTTTATATGTATGATATACGAGGCAAACGAGCAGTTACATTGCCTGATGGTAATGTGGCCACCTGCAACACCAGAGGAGTTTTTTTAATTTTTAATTACCAGCCTTCAAGATGGGATTACGCTTTTTTCACGAAAGATTGAAGGTAGTAGGTATCGGTTCAGAAATACCACGGGCTACATACAGTTCATTTCACAGTTTAGCTGTATGAGGCAAGAAATTTCTGAAGGAACGCAGAATTGAGGACTGACGACCATCTAAGTGGTGAAGATGGAAATGATGTCGCGTAGAGTGACGGCGGCAAAAAGCGGCATGGATTAATCCGAACAATTCCCCGCACCACTCAATCGTCTTCAGATTTTTAAAATCAGTGAAAACAAATGAAATAACCATCTCATCCACGGATTAGTGGTCTGCCGATGTTCCGGGAAGGGCTAGTGCGAATATCGCACTCCAATTACTCGGGTGATTAGCTGTAATGGGCCGTTTGTCCGCCCGCCGCCGCACGCGCAGCCCTTCCGACGCAGTATAAGTAAACAAGTAAGTATCTTAACAAAGAGATTAGCTAAGAAGCTAAGAATGAGCATTTCCTCTGCTGCATTTTGGCCTTAACCATTGGGAGGCTCCTAACGGAAATATTTGCCTTGACTTCCTGTCTTTTGTACAAAAAAAGAGCGATTACCTTGCTCCCTCGTCACCCCCCTAAGGCCGCCACTGATCGTCCTTTGCTTAACAACGTTATTTTGTGGAGGCCATCACGAGGTCTAAGTAAGTATCGGTTAAGCGGTTTTAGCATGAAGAGGTACTTAACAGACAGTATACAGACAGACAGACAGAGTTACTTTTTCGTTTATTATAATAAAATTAATATGGATTTCTCATGAAGTCGAATTACTGATGTAATATTAAGCTGCGCATCCGACGTGTGTGCTGCTATGTCATTTTATCGCAGCTCCGTACCGTTGGGAGCAACATAGTAGAGGTAACCGTTTTTGTGCACGGTCAGTACGCAGCGTTTTGACGTACTGAGGGTATATTCCCACGTGTTACCAACTTTTTTCATATGACATCCTTAAACAAACTCACTAAGCCTAACAGTTAAGCTCAAGAAGGCTGGTGGTGTACATAGAAAACATCCATGACCCAATATCTGTGCTCATCACACAAATACCCTTACCAGGATTTGAACCCAGGACCATCGGCTTCATAAGCATAAGTTATACTACCGACTAGGCCAGACCGGTCGTTTAAATTAACAAAATTTTGAGAAACTTACCAGGGGCTCGTTTCTCAAAAGCTTGTAACTTGTAATACAAGTGGAAGTCCCTTTCTAAGAAAAGCTGTCAAAAAGTCACACCCGCTTGTATTACAAGTTACAAGCTTTTGAGAAACGGGCCCCAGGCTAGGGATATTTTTCGTATTTGTGAATACCACGGATGCTTTGATAAGACGCGTCTGGGAGGTTAGTGCTTAAACACAAAATAATAGATCAAGTGTAGCCGATTGGCTTACCTCTATATCTTATACCGGGTGTGGCCTGTAACATGAGCAAAAAATTAAACTGTAGGCTGTACTCCTCATACTGACCAACATTTGTTCAGCGACTTTTAAAAATAACTTGTGGTTTGATTTTTAATACACTTTAAAGTTTATTCTAAGACGCAATGTATTGCGAATTTTGTTATGTTTAAGGCGTGACAAGCAACGTCAATCACAATGATATGGCGTGGCGATGGCGTCCATTGAAGATAATATTTATTTTGTATGAAAAATAGAGAGTCTAAATACTTCATAATTTTTAAAAGTTGTTGAACAAAAGTGTCACCGTTTGAGGAGTACAATCTATGTTTTAAATTTTTAATTCTTTGCTCGTGTTACAGGCCACACCCGGTATAATAACTCAATTCGTACATTATTCAACAAAACCGTTCTTTAATCAATCTAATCTGTCCAGCGTCAACCCTATAAAGCGATCTATCAGCCGATAAACGCCACAAATTCGCAACATTGATTGTAAGCTTCAAAGTTTTCATGAAAGTTTCGCAGACCGCGTCAGTAAACGCGCGTGCGCGAGACGCGACGGTCGTGCCGCCATGCTACTCGCGATCATCGTCTGCGCAGGTAGCAGGACATTATATCAATTCCTTTTCACACCGAGGCGTATTCAGAAACGAATTGTCAAATTTGTCTTATATTTTTATGCTGTTTACTGCGCTGGTTAAATAAGTGCGAGCGTGATGTCGGTATTGGTATTATATTATTGTTTCTGAATATGCTTCGATCCTTCGGTCAATGACCCTGTGATATACGCGAAGGATGCAAGGCCCATTTTTATTGCCGCGATTTATGGTTGAAATATCGAATGGATAAAATATCGATCGGCTTGAAATATCGATAAACGCCAGGTTTTGCTGATTTGTTTGTGTTGCGTGTTTAAGATGAGCTTTATGGCGGTTCTCGTTGGTATGTTCTTTTGGTGAAACGAAATTAAAGTGTTGAGTTATTGGGGATCCTTTATGGGTTAGGTGTTGTATATATTTGTACAATTATTATTTTTATTCTTTTACAGACATGAGAGATTGTTTAGGCAGACTTCAATGAGTAGTTTGCTCTTTACTTACATAGGTACATACACACTGAATACTGCACATTGAATTTAAAGTTCTTGAGAGATCTTTATAAATATGTTTAGATAAGTGGGTAAATATCTGAATATTTCTAGTAACCGTTCTTGCTCATAATGCCAGGTTTACCTCACAATTATTGATAATAAATTATAATGAACAGACAAAACTTTTATTTAGGCAACAATTATCCAAAATAAAATATCAATATCACCATATAACTCAAAAACAAAATTAAATATCGTAACAGGATTGCTTAAATGTAATCCTACTCATTAATATCCACACTTTTGATTGTAATAATGAAGCAAATAAATAAAAACATGCAATTAATAACTTCTTTAACAAAGGTTCGTTATAAATAAAATACATAGACATAGATAACCGACCCCATAATTAATATAATTTATTCAATACCCAGCATATTATTAGTAAGTACCTGCTTAATCATACCCCGGGGTTTTCGGTGCATCTTGCATAGATGTAGGTACAAGCTGTATCGTGCAATAAAAACCTCCTAGAATTAAGTAAGAAGTTTGGTCACGCTAATGACCAGTGTTATGTCTTTGCCCATCTTTATACCTACTTATAAGCATTATACTTAAATGCGAAAGTAATCCTGTAGTGCTTTATTGTGAGGTCGCGGTCTAATTTAATAATTCTTAGATAGTCACATGGTTTTTTGACACTTGTTGCTTTTGACTCTAATAATCAATAAGCGGTTATGGCTTAATCTCTCAGTATTAATTGTACCTAGTAATTTCTATAAAAGTTCCAAATTTTAGCTTTCTACGTCGAACGATCTCTGAGAAAAACGCATAAAGGATGACTCACGCTAGACTGGGCCGGGGCCGGGCTGGAGTTTCCGGCGCTTCGTTTTCTATGGAAAGCACCACGTGATTACCGATCAGCCGTCATAAAAAATTACATGGCGGACTCCTCCGCCCGGTCTAGCGTGAGCCATCCTTAAATGCGTTTTCAGGTTACATTTAACCGATCCGCAAAATCGAAGTGATCCCATGAAAAAGGTTTTGTGCGGAGCTATATAAATTTGGTAGATACTTCCCTTATCGTGAGCGGTCCCAAACCTAATCTAACCGCGCGATCATCTCCCGCGCGATCATCTCCCGCGCGATCATCTCCCGCGCGATCATCTCCCGCGCGATCATCTCCCGCGCGATCATCTCCCGCGCGATCATCTCCCGCGCAGCGCAGAGTTCAACGCGCGCCGCGCCCGCGCCTTATATTCGCCATCTGCATAATACGCGTAACAAATTAACTTAATATTCATATATACTTAACCGGGTGATGAATAAAACATCGTTTACTTAAATCAGAGCTTAAATAAACAACGGGTTATAAAATTTACATAATTCGTGGGAAGTTGTGTCAGCAGCTGAATAGTACTTAAATGAAGTTTTTGATTGGTCAAACTGGGAATGTCTATTTTGCAAAGCTTTTATGAACACATAAATATACATAAAAAAAAACTATGGAATTATCTACTATATTAACATTAAATACAACTGCTTTATGCAGTGGTCATGTTGCAGAAATTGGATTAAACTATGTATTAGAAAGTGAAGGATTTGGTTCAAAGACGCAAAAACAATCATTGTAAAATCTGAGATATGATGTGACTAACCTAATCTAAAAGATAATTTACCTATACAAACGCACGGCATTGTCTTAGCTATAGTTACAAAATAAATTATTTTTTTAATTTATTATGAAGTAAATCTCAAGATAAACCACACACCGTAGCCGACAGTTTTCGTCAATCTGTAACTGATAATATCTGACCCAACGAAATGTAAGTTTATTTCGTTTCGCCGTCGGAGATCCAGCCGATAAAGCTTCGGCTCTTTAACTTTGAACTTGACGGACGGCGTTGCTTATCTTTTGTTTAGTGATCGAATACCTAATTTTGTTCTGGACCCATTGTAAAATAAAATGCCATTCAGTAGGTTTAGGTACAATACTGGCGTTTCAACAATACAGTCATTCTTATATTTTTTTGTACATTATTTACAAAAGTCACGCATTTAGACTTGTAAATTATTTCAAAAATAATCACAATATTGTGCAACGCAAAAACCAACTTTCAAGCGCGAATAACCTAGTTTTCCTACATATTTGCCATAAATGACACTAAGCAACTGTGTATAGCGTTAAACAGTGAGTCAGCTCAACTAGGCGAGCAGCAGGACTCGTGGGCTCAAACAGAGACAGTAAAGTAAAGCAATGACACTCGATGTGGGTCGATCCTATTCACTATGAGCCGCATAATTATGCCTCCCGCTACGCAACTGACAATACTGGCGTTTAGCTATTTAGGCCAACTTTGAATAATATTACAATGTACCTACCTATATGTGTATATGTAAGATATTTTCGGCAGGTGTTAAACCTTGGCCATAATACTGTAATAGTATTATTTTGCAAAAGAATGTTTCAAATTATCTTTTCAAAATCAAATTGTCCTAGAGAGTCGAGTTTTCTTACTAGGCCGAGCTGCAGGAAAATCGAGATCATTGGACAAATTACTCGACTAGCTGGAATATCGGGCTACCGAGGGCCTTACAAGCTCAGCGAGGGAACTGCGACCTATTCTAAGATTTAAGATGATGACAAAATCACACTTTTAAAATGTAGGTACCTACCTGCACAAAGTCATTGCCTATTTCTCTTGAAACAGATGTTTGACACTTAAAAGGAACGTATCAGGATGACAGATCCTACGTTACGTGACTATTTCCATTCATTGCTTAGATTTCAATTTTCTACCAGCGATTGTCATCTTGACTAGGTCCCCTGAGATGAGTGTTACCATGCAAAGCCCATTGCGTCAACCAATAAGGCACAAATCCCATACAAAACCGTCACATTTCATACCGTATGCTAATACCATGACCCGCTATGCCACAACCAACTTACCTAGTCATTTAATCAACCAGAAATTATTCCAAATTAGTGGTTAAGTCGTTGGAATAAGAACGTTACATTATTTTCGTCGCGGCAGCTGGGGTCTGGGTGGACAAGTGTAAATGTTTGTCCGTCTGTCCGACCGGAATACGGCATACTAATTTACGTACCTACGTGTAGGTTGATGGTCTAGTAATGTGATATGAATTCACGATATTCATATTTAGAGAATGACATAAGATATTTAATTACACTACTCTTTTTTTCTAATATTATTAAATGTATTAAATACGTTTATGATTTAATTTAGTATTTCTGCAAATTTTGTAATAAGTAGGTACTACGTGAAGCATTTAACATTCACAAAGTTTTCCCATAGAACGCGTATGAAATAAATTGTAATATTCTAAGTAATAGCCGTACTAATATGGTCTTGTTTTGATCGTTACGCTCTATGCATAGGTTAATTTCAGTTACTTTGTTCGAACACATTATTAATAACAAAATGAATATTTATTGATGCATTTATATTCTTACTACAATGGCGGCAAGCGGCAAAAGACCATTCTATGTTAATAGTAATATGCCCAAGGAAATAAAAAAAAAAACTTCAATATAGTCGAATAATTTTACGGTTTAGACTCGCTTGTCTTTAGTCACTCGCGCGACTTGTTAGTATGTCTCACAACAGTTTAAATTAGGTTCAATATAGTCATTGCCATTTTTATATTGAATTTTAACACGTCATATATATATATATCAATGAAAAATGCCACTAAAAAATTCCCACTGAAACTAGACTACTTATATTTGTATTGTAGACTCCAACCACTCACGAAAACATGTCAAATTTTACGTATTTTCAGTTGCATAACGTTACCCTGCCTACCTGCATATATAAAATGCATAAGATGACTAATTAATCGATCAGGGTACATATCATACAGACAAGAAGATATCGGGTCAACACACATTTTAGAAACAGTTCACTTCTGTGAACAATACAATATAAGTTAACGACTCTGGTACATGTATAGATTCTCTTAAATTGGCGATGTCTTTAGGAAAGACGTGAATAGGTTGAGCATACTATGAAATGTATGTACATGTACCTAAAACCTTAAGGCACTTCAGGGCATTGGACGTCAGTTGCCATTTTAAGTTAACCTGTAGTAACTTCTCATTATCCCCTTCTATATTTAAAGGCATCATTTTCCTCAACTTCTTCAGAGCGGTTACAAACAGTTAGGTTGTTACCAAAAGTGCTAATGTTTTACAAACAATGGAGTGAGCTTTTTTTCGCTTCCGCTGTCTTAATTACTAATGACGGCAAATATTGAGTTTTGACCCAATATTACGTATGTATATACCTAACTACTTACCATATTAAGGTTATATTCGGAGGGTGACTGCAGAGTGCAGTAGCGTTACTGTTGCAGCATTGGCAATGATAATGAGGTCACTTTTCATTTCATTGATAAAATAAGTGACGAAGTTAACGTTCTTCGCTCCATGCATGAATGTGGCCGCCCTAGTGGGTGTAGGAGGGTCAAACAGATCACTGTGTTATGTCTTTCCTGTAGACATACACAAGAGTTAAGGGCTATAAAGGTTAATTTTCTTATTTAACCCTTATCCACGTGAAAAGGTCCTCCTTTTATTTAGAGAACTATGATAAAATCATTACTTACATGCCCACAAGCTGTTAACTATTGCCCACAGGAGAGAAAACTCGTGTGTTATCGCGAACAGTACATTTTTCTCTCCTGTGGGCAATAGTTAACAGCTTGTGGGCATGTAAGCAATGATTTTATCATAGTTCTCTAAATAAAAGGAGGACCTTTTCACGTGGATAAGGGTTAAATAAGAAAATTAACCTTTATAGCCCTTAACTCTTGTGTATGTCTACAGGAAAGACATAACACAGTGATCTGTTTGACCCAGGAACATCCCCCGAATCAACACTGCAGCTGCGACGCTGGTGCGTTTGTCATCCGTTTCGTAACCTGTTACAAAAAATCGCGTTAACATAAACATAAGTATTACGTTAATTTTAAACCATAAATTAAACGTCAAACCTCAAGTCGATACCTTCCATTATAGGATCAAAATTCAAAGTATGATTTTTTGCAATATTTCATAATTCGTCTATGCTCAACTGTATTAAGAAGTTCTCTGCCCAAGCCAGTGGTCAACCGCCCCGGGCTTTGTTCTCCGCTCCCAGGCCGGCATGGGAACGGAACAGTTATCCGGCCGGGAAATGTGAACAATAAATTATATTCACGCGCCTCACAGCCAGGGTCAATCTTGATTGTTCGCCATTTGAGTGGGAGGTGAGGTTTTCTGAGTTGTGTATAGCGCAGGTGTCTACCAATGCTCGAAATCAAAGCTTAAGAGAGTTATTGTTTTTCTTATATTGATTTCCAGTAATTTTATCATAAATGTAAAAAAGAAAAGATGGAAATATGCGCTCAATGGGTAAACGTCCGTAAAGGGGCCCACAGATTACAGCCTATCAGTTGTTCGAAGCTGTCATCTTTTTCGTTTAACTCACAGGCTGATACCGTCCGGCAAACTGGTAGATAATCTGTGGGCCCCTTAACTCAGTTGTTAGAACGATGGGCCGAGGTCCGACAGCCGAAAAGTCCAATTTTTAATTATTATTTCCTGTTTTACAAAATATGTAACTTCTTTAGCAGATGGCTCTCCCGGAAGAAAAACTAAAATGAAGTCCTTAACTACCACCAAGAGGAAACCCAAAGTAGCACTAAATTTTTATGACTCTTAACTAAAGGAGCACCGTCGCAAACTTTAACCATTCATGGCCCTTATTTTTTATATAATATGAGGTCTAAAAACAGGCAGTAAATTGCGTACGGTAGTTATCATTTTCGCAGACAATCGGCCGATGCGCCGGCGCGGCGCTCCGTCGCAGCCCACACGCGCATTTTGAGGTCGCAAGACACTGCAGGACCACACACGCGGGGATAAGGACAACAAAACACTGTGGACAATGAATACCGAGTTTTATATGCGCGGTGAAAAGTGAATTAAAAACAAATTATCGTTTGACACTGTATTATAGTCATAAATTAAGATTAACATTATTGCCAATGCCACGAAAATATGAATGAAAAAATTATTTATTGTGAACTTTCTATTGTAATAAATTAATGTTTAAAAATTACAGAGTTGTGGTAAAGTGACAATCTTAGATACCTAAATACATACTACAGACATCTGCAGCGTGTTTTAGGGCTGGCTTTTAGCTTGACTACTGCAATGGCTGATTATACACTGAAATTATAGCGATGACTACGAAAATAAATTTTATGACTATTAGTAAATACGCCATGTTGGTAGTCAAAGGCAGAGAAATGCATAGGTACATAGTATATTTAATTAAAAAAAACAGCGCAATACTTAATTGAAACAGAGTGTGGCAAATTGTCATAAATCTATTAATATTTTGATCACCAAAGAGAAAGTAAATAGGTATACTTATATATAGGACTACATATATAGATAGGACCTTTAAATAAACCTCAAGTTGATGTGTAACTATCTAAGCTCCGTGTTGCCTACTCGTATTTGCAACACTTGGAACAATCAGTCAATTAGGCTCTAATCATCATTCCTCCAGCTCAAGAACCCATGACTGCGATGTATTTTGCCTGACAGTTCCCAGGCCTTTGTCTCCAGCCGCGAGGCGTAATTTTCTGTCCAATAATCTGATCAAATCATCGCGCACGGCTAGGTGTCAAACTGGTTGGACGACAATCAATCATCTGTATCCTAGGGTCTACTTATGTTATTGCAGAATATGAGAATTGCCGGCAGGGCGCAAATAAGAAATAATTTACGCTCTTTTTACAATAGATAACTATACTTGGCTTAACTTTGTGTTGTTATGGTTCTTTACTATTACATCGCCGGACGAATTATAAAACAATTGTAACTAAATCTAGCAAAATGGGCATAGGTTGAGTTTTTACTTTAATAAATGGATGTATTCTACATAAATTCTAATAAAAATGTTCGTACTTAATTTAGGAGTTCTAAAAGAGTTCTTTTTGTACAAAACTATATCGCTCCCGAATATTTTGAGGCCTAAGTACTTGAATCATCCTTGAAGAAAGGTGTACTTATTTTGTAATACATGATTAAGTAATACATGTGGAATAGATTTAGTTTCGTTTATTAAGGCTCAGAGCTGTAGGATTCAGGTTCTCAAGCCTTGACATTAAACTCCCATAAAACCCTGCCAATATTGATAATCCATAAAATGGCACATTCATTACAAGCTTTAGCAAACAACTCTCGTATAAGCATAAGTTACCGCTGACAAATCCTAGCGACTAAACCTGCCAAGCCAGTCCTATGACCATCAGCAGCGTTCGAACTCTACTAATCTGATCTTAACGTGACATTACTAGTCAGTATTCATTTAACCCCTTAGGCCCACTTGCACCATCTCACTAACCCGGGGTTAACCGGTTAAACCTGAAGTTACCCTGGTTACCAGTACAATTTGACACTGGGTTATCAGTTAAACCGGTTATCCCCGGGTTAGTGGGATGGTGCAATGGTAGCGCTTATTGATAAAATTTCGCAAACCTCTGTTAAATTTTGTCTCTTTATAACAAACACAACTGTCAAAATGACGTGACAAAATGATTGTTAGATTTACCAGACATTTATGAACATCGCCATTACTCTCATCAAAGAGAATACATAGTATAGAGGGGTCCTGTCATAGTCAATTTTGTAGTCACAGTCTCTCATCAAAAATCAGCCACCACATAGAGTCTGTTCGGAAAGAGAAGAGAGTCGTGGAATGTATTGGGCCCCATACATTCCACGACTTTCTTCTTTCTGCACAGTCTCTACTATGGAAATGGATCACAATTGGCTATACCTACTCGTATGCACATGAGTCACACGACATATCCTGTATACCTACGAATGAATGTTGTTTCAATTAAATGATATTTTTAATTAAATGGGCAAGTATTTTCTTGATACAGCCGAATTTGATCATTTTAATGGATTTTAAACGTTATAATCGGCACATTTTCCTTGTTTTTGAAAATACCGGGATCCCGGTATTGCATTAAAAAATACCGGTATTGAAAAATGCGTTTAAACAGACGGGATCCCGGTATTTCGGGATCCCGGTATTGGAAGCCCTACTTGCAATGTATATACTGTAGTTTCACTTATTTGTCCTCACACTTTTTAAACGAAAAAAAATATTTGGTAGGTACTCTCAGTACTGTCAGTGTTGCACGGGTTAATACTAGTATATACAGTATACATATTTAATTACACAAACGGGTCTACCGCGATATAATTTCATTGTTTTTACCTTTAATTCCGACGTTTCAGCTGAGTTGCACCAGCTGTGGTCACGGAAAGACTGACGTCCCAACAAATGTCAACGGAGATATTAATAAAACACCACTAAACTACCCGAAATTAGTTTATAAAAATGTTCGGGGTAGACAAAGAAATTGCAGCTACCCGTTAAAGTTTAATGTTTATTGTCCACGGCACGACACGCAACACTCACAGTATCCGTACACTGGTCCGAAGACATATCCGCTGGTTTCAACATTTGAATCAATACACCGTTTGTGTAATTAAATATGTGTACAAAACGCGAGAGTTTAAAGTGTTATATATACAGTATAATTGTACATACATACATACATGCATGCATACATACATACATACATACATACATACATACATACATACATACATACATACATACATACATACATACATACATACATACATACATACATACATACATACATACATACATACATACATACACACACACGCACGCACGCACGCACGCATGCACGCACGCACGCACGCATTCACTTTCATTACTATGTAGGTATTCGCGATATAATAAGTGTTTGCGTGATCTACGAGCAATATCAAATTAAGATCAGATTTGTAAAGTAAGAATCGTCTCTAGTGTGTATCGTCTGGTCAATGGGCGCACGGCGGGTACAGTTACGGTCCATTCACGGCGTTCCCACGCGCCTGACGCGCCCGAGGAAAACACGGGAACGGGACAGTTCTGCGCGTTCAATGCTTTCTTGCTGGGGAATTAACAGGAGTCTTTAAATCAAGTTTATTTATAAGCATACCTACACGGAAAAGATAAAGGGATGTTTATTGTGCGCAATCAGCAATTATACAATTCCAAAAATTTGTATATATATAATGGTTATACAGAGGTATGTACATACTAGATAAGGTACCTAACAAATATATTTAGTTTAGGCATAACTATTAAAAAGATATGAACACAGAAGTAGGTAGGTTTGTTGTGTATGTCTTTATTTAATAATTACTTGGCATTTGTAATGTAAACGTATGTATTGATTAGATAAATCCGAACCTGGCGGTTATCGATATTTTTATTATTTATGCCAAGTGAAGGCTTTTGCTAAGAATATTTTTTTCTTCTGACGGAAAACGTAACTACTTAAATTTAATAGAACGTATTAATACTTAAATGCAAACACGCAAAATAATACTTTAAGACGTCGGCAATAAAAAGAGTATAAAGCTATAAACGAATGGATTCCGGTCTTCTATTAGGGTTCCTCTAGCCTAGCATAATATATATAACTGCCATTTTATGCTAGCTTGAAGAACCCATTTATGATTGTTGATTAGCTTTCTTAGATATTATAGGTACTGTCAGTTTCTAATAAAATGTATTTGTATATTTCAGAATTATTTCAAGTTTATGCTGCTAGATTTAACTATACCGACCGCAGCATCCGAGCTATAGGTATGTATTTAATTGTATCTTAAATCTCATGTCTTCTCCTAGCTAGCTTCTGGCTAGCAGTCAGATAAGTATAATTTACTGTATCTTTGGCGAAGCGAATGTATCTGTGTTTGTCATTGAACTCTTCCTAAATATCGGCTGGGCCAACATTGCTGATAATATTATATACTCGTATTTAGTTGGTTCCCTATTTTTTTGAAATTTACTAATTCCAGATCCACTAGACCCCGGGGGCTGCTACCACGAGGGCCGCTGGCACGCCGCCGGCGCGCCCGTTCGCACGCGCGCTGCGTGTCTCCGCTGCACGTGCGCGCGCGGCGTGCTTGCGTGCGCGCGCAGAGCGTGCGCGCCGCTGCCGGACCCGCCGCCAAGGTGCCATGTGCTGCATAGGAAGGGGTCTTGCTGTCCTGAATTGCATTGTCCAGGTATATGTTATCATTTTCAGTCCATTATAAATACGTGCCTCTGCTGAGCATAGCATTCCATTTATATGGGTTTGGGTTAGTAGCTCACCGGCTAGTCCCAAGCGAAAGATTTAACACATTCGCTGCATTACGGGAAGCATTTGGCCGTATTTGACTTTCTGCCGGTGCGGCGGCTATCTGATGCGCTTTGTCTTACCCCCGGTGCGGCGGTGGTTTTTCTATGTTCTCGTGTGAGTAAGAAAAATATGACTATACTCCCGATATTCTTACTTCAAGTATATTCTATATCCGCGGGCGACGGCAGCTGTATATACACAAGGATATAGTCTATTGGTTAGAATGACTTTCAGTACAAATCGATAACATTCCAGGTCTGTAGGGACCTTTAAAGTCAGGACATGGTACGGGAAAATGTAGGTCCTGCCGCAAATTTGGCTTTCTCAATACGGGAAGTATATGACTCGTACAGCACAGGCAGTAAGTTTGGGTTTTGCGCTGCCGCACCGAATGTGTTAATATTATTATTTTTCCATAATCTAAGAGACGTCCGCAAGCACGATGCGAAAGATCTAGTTTTGGCCATTTTAAGTTATGGTGTTGTGTTAGGACTAGGACTTACTCCACCTACTAATACTTATATCTGTTAGTTACTTATCTAGTTACAATTAATCATAGAAATAGTTATTATCCAGAGCTCTGTGTACCTAATGAGATATTTTGTGAATTCCAGATGGGGTGAAGTTGATGGAGCTTGGCGCATCAGCGCGGTTCGAAGACGAAGACTTCTCGGAGACAACTTCCATCTCGTCAGTCGGACATGGTACTTTAGTAACGTTACATTATCTCGGCTCGATTCGGAAAATGAATTAGATTTCTACTAGACTTCAACAAGTTACGACACGGATAATTTAAAGATATTTAAGTAAGATATGGATATGTCAAATTTGACGTTTCCGCGATTCTGGAGGTCCTCTTGAACGACAAGTTATGACTTAGATATCCAAGTCACATCTAGTCGATATCTAATGTAGATCTAGTTGATCTCTAAATCGTCTCAAGATCTTGTGATTATCTCGAAACCCGAATAGGCCTGTCTGTCTGTAATCTACCTTCCACTTCTTACCAATTCTGCTCGGTTTTAGGAATAAATATAAAATAGACAGGTGTTTCTCGTTGCACTAACCTGGTACTGAGTTTTATTTACCTACTTTCTTATGATCAGTATTTTGAGCTAGCGAATTTTCATTTTCCATGCACTAGAGCGTTATTATGCGCGAGACGCTAAAGTACAGTCACCTGCAATAATATGTTACTCTTCAAAGGCTGCAAAAATATGTGACACACTCTTATGGCTCTACAAATAAGATCGAGACAGATGTTTTTGCGGTCTTAATTGTGTAACATATTATTGCAGGTGAGTGTACCTTGTAGGTACCATCAGTTTAACTGTGCCTTGACCGTCCAGCTCGGTTTCCAGCGTGCGTGGAGGGCGGCTCCGTGTTTGGCGCAGGTTCAGCGCTCGCACCGGGCGTGGCGTGCGAACAGTGCTTCTGTTTGGGCGGCGCGCGTCGTTGCGTGAGGCCTACATGTTTACCACCACCGCGAGGATGTGTCGCGCGGCCTGCCCCAGGAGCGTGCTGCCCTCAGAGATACTACTGCTCACATGAACCACCAGCGCATGGAACACACGGTAAATTAATGGTTTACATCGTTGGGATATTAGGGATCATTCTTCTGTCTTTGAGGTACTCAGGGCCCCAGGGGTCCACAAAAACTTTTGACTGTTAATAGCTTTAAACAAATCTTTGGCCCCTCCAAGATAGTTGAAGAAGTCTGAAGTCCAAGGATGTGGGTAATCTTTAGGTACTTACACTTACTTAATCTTTAGCTATTTACATGTAAATTTTATTTTTACTGGTACCTGTGTACCTGAAACGCACGCGTCTCTTCAAGGAATAGTTGACGAAATTAGCAATTCAAAGCCTTACATTAAGGTTAGCTTCTTATGTTGACATCAGTATGACAGTTAATCGCTCATTTCAGACTGCAAGGTAGAAGACACGTGGTACAAAGAAGGCGAGCGCATAACGTCAGCTGAGCGCGCCTGCACGCAATGCTTCTGCTTGCGTGGTGCAGTGCGCTGCCAGCCTCTGTCATGTGCACCGCCTTTACTAGGCTGCAAGCCACTCCTCCGGCCTGGCGAGTGCTGCCCTCATCAGTACCACTGTGAACATGGTAATACATACATATTAAATTACGCAAATATATTTATATACAGATTTATACTTGGGAGACTTAGCGCATTCTGAATTCGATGCCTTACTTGATGTAATTACAATCAGATCAATTCTTGTTATAGTCACTATCGGGATATCTATTTCTGTTTCAGATAAATCTCATCCGTTGTTATCCAGCAATTCACTAATATCAGTGCGGAATGACGACCGCTCACTTCACACGTCCGAGTCAAATAAAGTTGAATCATCAACAACCTCTCCTAGTACATCAACAAAAACAAATTTTACAAACATTACAAGTACTAAAACGAATTCTCCCACGACTTTAGCTACCGAAAAAGCACCTGTCAGCACAAGCAAAGTAAAAAGAAAAACTGATGAACCACACGCAAACACCACTAAGAACTCAGTCCAAAATGTAACATCAACAACTGAATTGCCTTCTACGATATTTGTCAGTACCACTGAAAAGCTAGTCCGATCTAATTTTGAAACTTCAACAATGGATTTACCAGAACCAGAAGATTTTTCTGAGCATGAAGACTTACCAGAAACTACATCAACAGAACAACCAGAAGGCTCAGTTAGGATTGTTATTAATGGTACCATCAATTGTACAGCAGAACTGTCTTCGACATCATTGCCATTAAATTTGACAGTCAATGACACTGAACGGATTAAGATGGAAGCGCAACCTCGAATACCAATCCTAACGACAGGGAATATAGAGAGCCACACCTTCAACCCTAATGATATTATAACTGACAGGAGTGTTAATGGAGAATTTGATGACAATGAGATGTTTACCATCAACGTGACTAGTTCTCTGTCTACCAATTCTTCCCGTGTTACTTCAGGACCCTCAATTTCGACAGTGTCAAAGATAGCAGTACCAACTGACCTACCTTCGATTTCAAATATGTCGAAGAAAACGAATGAATTTGATTTCGATTATGCTGAGCCCACATTGCCTCCATCTCTACCTAATTTAAAGTAAGCATAACTTTTATCGTCACTGCCTTTAAAGTCTCGTTTATAAATTGTTCAATTCTCAAATTATTCTGATCTGTTTTCAGGATCATTCCATTTGTAGCAGCGGATGCTGTTGTGGACGAAGAGTCCCCAAAAGAAGTGCTCACATATCCAATACTCGAGAGAGAGGACAAATACCCTGTATATTACCCAACCCTAGGAGGCAAAGATATTCCATTCGCCACAAGACGAGAAGACATTTACCATCCTACGCAATACCCAGTCTTCACCTCAGAGAAGGTGGACACGTCACAATACCCCGCTTTAAGTCACGAAGTTGACATTACTAGTTCTGATTACCCCACTGCCAATAATAACTTGCTGCATGAACACACAGTGTCTGCGTCTTTGGGATCGCACGCTTTGGAACTTAACAAATCTGTCACCAAAATACCAAGTACAAGCACCACGTTCAAGCTGGAAACACCGTCTATCAACTTGTTTTCGCCTCCCGTTGAGACTGAAGGTACACCACCAGATTTTTTATCTTTCAGTTCAGCCCTTCACTTTTTCAGCGCTTGCTTTTCCATTGTTGGACCAGGTCAGAGCACAATTCTAGCTAGAAAATATAGGTCTTAGTATCGTATATAATTATGATTGTATGTTGATTTATATGGAGCGAAATAATCTCTAAGCAATAAAGCTCTTAGTAAAGTAAATAAAAAAAAATCCAAGTCTGATATAAAGTATTTCTTGGTTTCAGGTGGATTTATACCAAAAGGACCGGGAATTATCGACGAGTACTATGCAGTATATCCTAGTACACCTTCCGCGCCTTCTGTGCCACATCTGACCACTTCAATGCAACTGGATACAGTGAAAGGTACCTATTTCTATTTTATTTATGTTTTTTTAATATTTTTTTAATATCTCATTACAGGAATATGACAATGTACTCTAGGTTTCCCGCCAACTTCATTCATAAAATTTTCTAGATTGCTTAACGGCCGACGGGCACCGCGTGCCCGAGGGTACGACCATGGACCTGATGTGCTCTGTGTGCTCTTGCACCTGGGGGAAGATCCAATGCAGCCCCCGCGCCTGCCTCCCGCCTGATGGCTGCTATTACAACCCCGAACTACACTCTTCCACGGCAGATGTCTGTTGTGGTGAACTCGTTTGCGTTGAAGGTAAGTGTAACCAATTTTAAGCGAGATACCACTTACACGTTTCTAGAGACAGAAATTCAAATTTTTTAAGTCTTAATTTTTTATGTGGATAAGAGGTAGTGCCATGTTACTAATACTGAAATCGTGATGCCATTTATTGGGAGGTAATTGAATTTCCCTTTTTTGTTGCAGAAAAAGAAAGTACAACGACGACAACATCCACCACAACTACCGAAAAGATTTCAATAAAACCTACTAAAAATACAAATCACAATGCAAACAAATCAAATGACAAAATTACAACACAAAATAAGACAGTAACAGAAGCCGAATTGGTTCCTAAACTGGAAAGCGACAATTCTACAAATGAAGTAGCTACAACAGTTGTAAGTGAAAAAGTGAATAATGATAAACAAAACAAGAGCACTACGCCAGTGACGGTAAACGCACCGACATCAACTGAAGCAATATTCAGTTCTCCAACAACTTCGACCGCAGCGCCTGAACATGAGGTCAATCAAACACACTTCCCTTCTCAAGATTACGAAGAAGAGGAAGACGACGAAGGATTCTCCTTTGGCAGTGTTCTGAAACTTCTACTTAGCGAAAGTTACGATGCAACTACGGCTGCACCTCAGAAAAAGAAACCTGTTATTACAACGACCAAAGTACCGCCTACTAGAAATCCTCCAAGTCCTACTAAAATAATCCCACCTCCCACTAGAACGACCTCTACCACTAGAACCTCTACGTTTAAAATAACCACCACTCCGCAACTAACCAGCTCCATAGAACCTAAGCCGGCTATAGCTCCATTCGTCCCTATGCCTCACCACTACCCTTACCCATACCCGCCTCCGAAGAAGACCTTCCAGCAAAACACTGTGAACAGGATAGACCACCTCGTGCTCGGAGAAGCGACTGCCATCAGAAAACCGACACCACGCCCTCTACCCTTCAAACCGGTATCCCCAAAGCTAACGACACAGAAACCCACAACTACTACAAGGAAAGAGATTCAAACGTCATCTCCGGAACGAGCTCCAGCGAATGTGTTGCCTGGAGTAGGAGGTTTGAAACTGGCTGGATGTAATATCTATGGACGTATGTACCGCGTGGGCAGGATCATAGCAGAGCTGTCGACGCCTTGCCAGGAGTGTCGCTGTACGGAGCTCGGAGTGCAGTGTCGACCACTCGCTTGTTGAGAATCTAGCGATGTTTTCAACTGCTGTCCCCAACTGAAAAAAAAAGAAAATAAGAATATTCGTACTTGAAAGGCACAGTATGTCGATTTTTACTATGTTTTTTGGTTTTTAGCTTAAGCCTTTCAGTACGGAACTACGGAATTACAATACAATTTCGGCTCTTATCATCTGCAAAATATATGTACATATAATTATCAGCATTGACCGTCTACGACGTTGTTTTGGTGTCAACAGTAAACTATGGGTGTTTAATTCTATTGGGAATATAAGATACAAGCAGTTAAATTTCGACCAGTTAGTATATAACTTCTATATATAGCAGTTGGGGAATTCTTTAAATGGGAAGGCGGGCATTTTTGTACAGAGAGTACGGTCGACAGTGACCAGCTGTAGTTGATAGTGAAGTTTTATTTATTTAGCGAACATTATTGCATTTATAGCCTCCGGCAATGATCTCATACGTAAATAGACTCAGTAGCTTTCATACATGTAAAGTGCGGCCTAGATGTCATAATTCATAATGAAATTGTAACTATGTAAGTACCACACCGCGCGCGTTCTCAGTGTGCTAAAAGCATTAAAAGTACAATAACAAATAGTTCACCATTATTTTATCCTTAAATATTTAACCAGACAAGATTAATTTTCTGAATCCTAATGCTAGAATAATATTAGGAATATAAATGTCCTGAGATTAACTATACTGATAATGACCTACTGTAAATTAATACCTAAGCAAAATTAGTGAGTATTTTTATAATAGCTTAGTAGTTTAAATAAAAATATAAAATCGTTCATGTTTTTTTAATACCTCTTTGTAAAACGTTTTACTATTTACAGTTTACTAACGCCCTCTATTGACGAGTAGTAGTAGTACTGTGTTCCGCTACTTGTCAGCAGATGGCGCTAATTTTAACATTAACGTTATAACCAAAAGTGGCGTATTTTAAGTTCTCTTTTCGATTATATGGCCACGAGAAAGCTAAATTGCAGTTATAAATTATAAATGAAATAATCTGTAAAACTACCCAAATATAATTGAATAGGTAATAATTATTTTTGGACGATAGTAATGTTTAGGAGATTTTGGACTAGGCACAGTTTTACAGTTTTAAGGTTTCTCATAGGTATTGTATTATGTTTAAGGATGTATATCATGATTTTTAAGGGTTTATAAATGAAACTTAGTTCTTAAGATATTGTAATCAAATATTTATTACAAATAATATCACTTTTGATATGTAGGTAGCATTCCAAACGAGTGCTAAGAACAAATACAGAAGCACGATGCGTCGTCTATTCAAGTCGGTCATTTTTCAGGAACAAAATATAAAAAAAAAAACTACTGAGACTAGAATAATAGACGACACAGTTAACTTGTTGCCTCTTATTTCAACAAAGTGACGACCCGTGACGTCACGATATACGATTAGGGGCCCGTTTCACAAAAGCTTGTAACTTGTAATACTTATGTACAAGCGGAGCGGTCACTTTTTCAAAGCTTTTGTTAGAAAGGGGGCATGTTGCATAACAAACTACAACTAATATTACAAGCGGAACTCCTTTTCTAATTTCACTAATTAAAAAAGGAGTTCCGCTTGTAATATTAGTTGTAGTTTGTTATGCAACATGGCCAGGGACTTCCACTTTTATTACAAGTTACAAGCTTTTGAGAAACGGGCGCCAGGAGGCCTAGCCGAGATGATCGTACATCGACAAACGCCAAACGAAAAGTCTAAGGGTCGGTTGCACCAAACTGTTCGTATCGTTACAGTTCGCTAAATTTTGATGTATGGAAAGTTTCACAGCAAAGCGCTGGCGCGCGGCGGCTGACGTTGATCAGTCTGTCAAATGTGGTTGGTACAACTGGCCCTAAATGTGTTCGGATGACAGATGCTACGAAATGTCACGTCACTATTTCCATATATTATTTAAGTTTCGATTGGCGTTTTCTATCAACGCTTGTCATCTTGGCTAGGGCCCAGTTACGAGTATGGCACAAGAGACACCTTAATCAATATAAACATAGACAAATGAATTATTACCTATATGTATTACCTATATATGAATTTCCAAAGCAGTCTATGGAATGAATTTCGAAATATTCGAGTGGAGCTAGTGGAATTATTATTGTTTTATCTAATAAAGTGTAAGGTACAATCTCATGAAATATAGTTAACCCTTTGAACGCCAAGCCTCGTTATGATAATACTGTTGCTTATTCTGTGCTATCGTGTATGGCGCGCCATCGTGTACCTTGTCGGCAACGGCATGCAAGATGGCAAACGAGGGTTGATATTGAGCTGTAGCCGCGCGCGTCAGAGACGGCGGCCGAAGGGTTAAATAAGTCTTCATACAGTGGGAACGATCCTGTACGTCGTTAGAAAATAATAATTCATTTGTCTATACTACAAGTGCGCTTAAAGTTACCAGACTAGAACTGTGTAATCTCGAAGGTTCCAGAACGTAAACATGAAAAATATAATGACACTAATAGGCACTTAAGAACACCACAAGCCGGACCTTAGGTCATAGTACCTAAGCACATCTGTTTCAGTACTTAGTCTGCAATCAAAAATAGTTGTTTGCTAGAATAGATCTGGAAACAGGACATACTTATTTAACCCTTTTCCAGGCCGCACCAATCTACAAGGTTCTGATGATTTATTTGAAGACAAGTCAAATTTCCCGATAGTGCAATATAATTTGAATATCGGAATGCTAAAGTTGAAATATTAGTGGCGCGTATGTGGTCGATAAATCGTACTTTGCCTGGAAAAGGGTTAATACAAGTGAAAAACCAGATTGAGAGATATCCAAGTTTGTTGGTAAGCAATTATTTTACACATGATATCTACCCGACAGTTTAAATTAAATGGAATCTCAATCATTGCAAGATGGCACAAATTTCTGAGCAATACAGTTAATTGTGCATCAGATACCTACACTTTATTGGGCACCAATCAATTTGAAAAATACGTTAATGATTGTATTTATTGTTTACATTCTTTGGTTTAAAATACGTCAAATTAAAAATAAGTCACTTCTCCGTAACCATACAAATATTCTTAAATATATAATAATGCTTATAATAAACGTATATATACGAGTAACATGTAATCACAAGCCATTTGAACCCAACGTTTTGATGCAAAACAATCTTAAATATTCGATTTCATAGAAATCAAGAGAGAAATACTTCCCATTATTTTCATAGCACTGAAAAACAGTCGGAAGTTTGATAAAAGTTGAAAAAATGTTGTCCACCAGGCACAACACCTGTCTGAGGAGATAGCTTTAACTTCTTTCTCTTTATGCAACTTAATTTTTAGATTCTCAGCTCTGTGAATCAAATGAAACGTATATGTACAGGGAGTATTGGCCACGCGTGAATTAAAAGCATCACATCACAATATCCAACACCAAAAGCTGTGCTAACAATCAACCACTTCTAGTAAAATTCATACGCCCTGTATAAAAAGTCATACATTTTCAGCAACAAATATTCCCATGTTTACCAACATGAAAATAAACTAGAAACATTTAACAATAACAATACGTTAAGGAAGACTTGTTGCGATCATCTGCATCATTCCTTTGGTGCTGAATTACCTACTAAGGTATAAATTCCATCGAAAGCTAATGTAATAGCGGACGGAGGAAATTGCACTTTAAGTCGCCTCTTTAAGGCTGTTAATTGTGCGTCATGTCTTCAACTCATGCCAGAACACATAATGGATTGTAGCTAGGGTTGTCCCTCCTATTAATGCTAAGGCAGAGATGAACCTGGCGATTAAAATAGGTGTTTTATTGGAGTTCTCTCCGGAGAACACGAGGAAGCCAACAGGGATTCCCACGGCGGCTCCCAGAGCGTGGGCTGACCAGGCAACTGGTGCCCTGGTCCAGGCGTCTGCTGGCGTGCGCAGCAGCACCCAGCTTAGCGTCTCTGATGTTGCTAGCACCACCACGCTTAGAGGCCGGAACCACCAGAGCGGGATGTGGCCGAATCTAAGAAAGACAATTATAAGTTAATAAAAATAAGAAAGTATACTTATTATTACGAGTATTTAATGGGTCTAGTTAGCAGAAAAAATATTTCGAGTTACGACGAAAAAACAAGTGTATGATATATCTAGTTAAAACTCACCTAAGGCAGACGTTAGGCAGATGCGCTGTCAACAACGCATAGACAGCGGCGGACGCTCCAACGACGCGTACTCGCGGTTGTAATGCTCCGGCGCCTAGCGCGCCCGCCGCCAGCCCCGCCGCCCATATCGCGCAGACGCGGGCGCGGCCCTGCTCGCGCTCTAGCACCCAGCCCACCTGCAACGGAGAAAATATGTGTTAATTTAAAGGTAGGTAGATACATATATAGGCGAGTACGTTAATCCAAGGAGTGCAAACTTTAGTTGTGGGTAATGCGTGGCTACTGGCAAGCGCTTCGATTGCGGACAATTTGCATAAAGTTACTGTAATAGCGTACATTTCATGATGTGCAGCGAGAGAGCAACTTGCAATAAAGCGTGAGCGGCCGGCGCGTTAGATTTAGATGCATCTCTCATCTCTTTAACGCCGCATTTTTTTGGTGTATTTTTTTTATATGAATTTGTATTCTGTAATTGGATTAATGTGGGCCATTGTTGGCACTAATGGAATGATTTTATATAACTCTTGTATTTTTTTCAACTTACCGCAAGGGCAACGATGGCGTTTGTAGCCAAGTGCGTGGCCGAGGCGTGTATGACGCCATAAGACAGCAGTCTCCACGGCTCCCGCCACCACGCGCCCGGCGACCACTCCAGACGCATGCGCGCGCGCTCCGAGCCCCACAGGTACATTGCTACCTGCGCAAACATATCATTGAATTTAAAAAGAAAGGTTTACTATAAGTACGTCAGAATTAGATGCGAGGCTTCTAATATAATTTGGTAATTGAATAAAATTCTACAAAATTAAAGCAGTAAGATGGGTAACTCCGGATCACCCTATCCAAAAATCATCCACATGAAGTCCGTAATCAATTCATCATATCATAATCATATGAGTCATATAATCATATTATTATATCTAGTTCATTTTTGAAATTAGCTGACGTCTAAAAATAACTCAGAATTACCGGAATACACTTTACAGCAGTAAAAAAAACCACTCTTGTAAACTTGGGATTTCCTCGTTAAATGATTGCATCATAAAACCATAAAATAATCTTAATTAGGTAAATCATTCAGAATTTATAGTATTTAGTCACCAAAGCGCGAGTTTGTCAGAATGTGAGCACTATGTCTGCTCGCGAACGTAGTTCGCAGGTTTTACGTAGGTACCTACTGATTGTGAACCAGGAAAATATTTTTTAAGTAATATACTTAATTGACGTAATATACTAATTTGTAACCAGTTATTAATTGAAATGTAGAATGATATCCGGTCTTTAAGATGAAAGCGTCTGAATATGTAAATACGTAAACTAAGTAATAGAATTAAGCTGTCTTCTAGACATTATTTATTTAGCTTCATGAAAAATACTGTACAAATATACGTGTGATATTGCAGTTTTTTGTACGTTATTAACTTAACATCTACCTATCTACTCATTTCTACAATTCTTATATAAATACAATAAAAATGTAATAAAAAAATGTTGATACTATCTTTTATGGTTCAAGGCATATTTGGAAATAGTAAAAAAAACTTGAAAGAAACTTACGATTATAATAATAACGGTGAGTATAAAATAAGGCGGTTTGAGAACAGCGTACAACTTCTCCGATCTCTTCTGAAACTTCGTCTTAACTTTCGGCTTTTCTTCTATCGGCTTGTCTTGCTTCTGTTTCTTGAGAACATCCCACACTCCAAGCGTGAGGCCGGCTTGGAGTTTCGGGCTCGGCGGGGAGTCGAGGAGACGACGGTGCTCTCCAGGGCTTCTGGTCTCCCGCTCCAGCCACGCTCGGGTCGCTGGAGGTCGGGAAGGTGCCACGCGCCTTGGAGTACCTCGTGGTCCATGCACAGGTACTGGTCGGTAGCCCGCTCGGTCCTCGACGTCGGCATCGGGCGCCATCGCGACCTACTACCATTTTCCGTCAACCTCTTGCGTGCGTCTGTAAACAAGTAACGTTATATTGTAGCGCCGCGATATATATACGCGTTTCAGGAGGAAAATTAGAAATAAATCAATAGACATAATATATGTAAATACATATGTATATTCTTATAATTGCAACGGGAAATTGATGGGTAATTTGCTTGCGGTTTGTCTGCACTAGAAAATAAACTAGAGTATTTTATTTTAGTTTACTAGTAAATGCACTTATTCTATTAATATACTTTACACCATTACTCATGTCGATCAAACCGTGGCTCAGGGAAAAGGTCCAATGCAACGTTTTCACCTATTGTATTGTATTTTATAAATAACTAATTATTTATTCTACAAACCACAGTGCAGTGTTTTGACATCGTCATTTCACGAGTTGCCACACAAAATAACATAATAATAAAATATTGAAGAGTTTCGTAAAAGGTATCATGGTATTAATTTTATGAAAAATGTTTATGGTATTATTAGTATGAATAGTATGTCATCATTATCTTCGTCGCGTTGTCCCGGCTTTTGCCACGGCTCATGAGAGCCTAGGGTTCGCTTGGTATTATTATTTGATTAGTATGTACTGATTTTAAAATATGCTATAAACTTATTACACTATTTTTAACAAATCATTTAAAAAATGCTGTTCATTATCAAAGAAAGATGTACTTCTAGAGGTGATATCCAAATTCGAATTGTCTATGTAGATACCTATTTATACGATCTGACTGATCTATTATTACTTTATTTAGGCTCTTTATTTTAAGTTTATTTAGTTTAGATATATGTAGTTTGTTTTATTATTTTTCAGCTAATTTAATGTTTTATATTTATTTAATAGTGTTGTAATCAATCTTTCCCCCATTTCTGTAGTAATAACAAATAGGACATTACAAGCCTTTATAGTTCAGAAACATTTTGTGTTACTTCCAATACCAAAACCTACAATTATTGAGTTGATATTGTAAGCCTAACGTTTTTTGCTATATTGTATAAATACTATAAATAGCTTAGTTACACTACACGTCAGTTTTTACTTGGTATTGTAGACAGGTAAGTACTTAGCGTAGGTACTACATAAATAAGTTGATACATTTTATTTATTTATACAACATTAAATGTAATAAAATATAATATAATTGAATGCAAAACCACTTATCCCTAATAAGTACCGTCGGGTTTCCCACAAACAAGGCCCATGTTTATTATTTATCTCCTAAGACAATTAGTATTAGCAGGCAGTAAATGTCTGAAACTGTTCGACTTGGGATGGCGCTTACGCCATTTTGTCGACGCGTATCAAACAAGCTTGTGGTTTGCGCGGGCGCACGGACTATATTCGCTAATTGGGTTTTCATAGAAACCCCTAAAGAGTTTTACGTTTAAAGCGTTTTCCTAATTGTGACGTGAGTATTGTTTATATTTTGAATGAATTTCGAAGAATGCGTAGTAGAGTAGCGTAAGGAATACTGTTGTTTTGAAGGAATATGATTTAAATAAATTTGTGATGTAAAATTTAAGGTTTTTATGAAGTCATTGTTGTTTTTAGTTACAAGTTTCAGATTTTAACTGGTTATGCTTAAAGAGAACATACATATATTTGAGTTTTTTTTTCTTGTTTATACCTATGTACCAATATAGATTTTTTTTCTAAGAGTATTTGGTGTACTAAGTTTAGTTGACAAGTACAAAATGGTGAAAAATAGAGATTCTTATTATTACTGCTCCTAAAATACGTGCTGATTCATACGGGAAAGCATTACTAATGATGAAAATGTAAATTTATTAGATATAATTTAATCTAAGGTATTTTTCATTTTTATGCTCATCTTTTATTTATTTATTCGTGCCTATTCATGAGAATATATTAAGTATATATTATGTGTTTTTTCCGATCTATAACAGACCTATAAGTATTTTATATTTTTCGATATAGAAACCTCATGCATGTTAAAAATTAAAAAAATCTAGACACGTGTAGGTACAACTTACAATATCACACCATTGTTTCACGTAGTCAACTAGATTCTTATCTGCCGACCGTACAGGGTTACCTAAAGGTTCCATAAAACACACCTTTGACAAAATTAACTGACTAATCGTGACCCTTGTTGCGACGAGATAAAGACTACCAAAGATCAGATGAGCTGTTGTACTGTGTATTTGTACCTAATGACAACAGACTATATAGCTCAGTGGGAGTGTCAATGTTGAATCGACGTGGTGGGTCAGTAGACAATGGAGTGATTGGAACTTGATAATCGTCTATTTTCTATATTAGGAAGCAGATAAGAAAGGATGCGGTAGTAATGTTTTGTTGACTAAAGTCTTGTCAAATAAAACGTAGTGTAAGTTCCAACTTAAGTAGTTACCCACGTTGACATACTAGCTAAGGTATTATACTGTATTTAAAATAAATTATTTTACACCATGCATGAAATATAGCACCAGATAATTATTAGAAAAACACAGATAGGAGTTATTTTTAAACACAAGTTCTATTTAATAAATCGGATAGAAATATAAAAAGGAGGTGAGTTGACCGTGACGTCACGATGTAATGAATGTAATGATTCATATAAATTCCATATTAGCAAATAGTTTTGACAATTCTAAAAAAAGTAACTGATTTGACTAGTAGGAAAATACCCTATTATGTTAGGGCACCGACTATATTATAATAGGTATAATGTAAAATTTGAGCCGGTCGGAAGTATATTGAATATGATATTTTTAGACGATCTTAGTGCGAGGCGAATGAGACACTGACTGTTCTGTATATTTCTAATTAATATACTCAACCTCATTAACTAGGTACGAAAGTAGATACCAAAAAAGTCACGCGTTTTGTAACTAAACCCAAAAAACGACGTAGCATTTGGTAGGCTACGTTGACCTCATTCATACTTACAACAAGAAGCATATGTGTTTGGAATACACTACGTGCATTGTATTGTACGTATGTTTTCGGTGCGTGTCGAATAGAGCTGCTCAATATGCATCCCTATGCCTAAAGTGAAGATGCAACACCAGACTAATGCGTTCACAACACGTGCAACGCAATGCATTGCATTGTTATTGGTGCGATCAGTTAAGTTTCATGGAACAAAATATACTACTGTATGTTCGTTCAAAAGGTATGTCGAGGTATCATCTGATGGGGTCAAGACCAATACTATGTTACATACCTAGGGCAGTAAAGTAAAAAATGTCGGGTTCGCCTCGGCCGACAATTACATGTGATCTGAGGCTTTCTTGTGTACTGGACGAGGTGTGTATATTATTTGTCTGCTCGACGGAGAATGCGGCAACTTCGTTTAGCACAAGTATGCCGAAAGTTGACGTTTTCCGACCCGAGGGCAGAAAATATGATCCCATCAAAAACATTACATGTAAAAAGGTGCAAGTCTCGCAACGCTTTTACTACAAAAAAGTTTTGAGATGTATAGGGGCCTGAAAATGCGGCGAAATGGTTCCAGTAAAGCATGGTACGGCAGTGTTTGCTTCGCGCTCGACTTGGCGGGGGCACTGCCGTGCCCCCAGATTAAATTCATCAAATGTCAACCTACTTAGTAGTCATTCGTAATTTTCGGTTACAGCCAAAACACATGCCAATCACGTCAATTTAAAGAGACAGGGCTATTTAAAGACGGTGTTGGCATATGTAACAGGAAAAGGTTGGATTTAGTTCTTATAAATCGTATACGTACAATCAATACCGAGAGTAGAAATAAGATATATTACATTCGATGTAACCCGAAGAAGATTCGACTTTTAAAATAGTATGTAAATATTTTACATTTGGCACCATTTAGTTAAAAACATAGAAAACGATATACAAGTTTATAACTAGGTAACAAAATACCTACCACCCAGCGACAATAAAATGGATCACTGAATTTTTTTAACGATTTCGTTGTTTATATTGAAATTTAAAATACTTATTTCCGTTTATAAATAGTTGTCCCAATAGTTAAGCGAATACCAAAATCCGGATGGCTTATCCGTTTAAAATCCATCTTACCCCAACATACCTTACCTAGTTTAGTTCCATCGAACTGCTGGTCCGAAACATAATCCAGCGCATCTGGAATTCTAACCGCGACAGTCGATGTCGTAATATTTTGTGGAAATGTTCGGTAATTAACTTACCACAGATTGTTACTAAGTAATAGTAATTGTTAGTGTCATTTGAGGTCAATGACCTATACAGTCAGTAAATATTTGACGTTGACCGTACACTTTATAAGATATGTAGTACCTAAATATGTAATCTACAAATCACTACAAATCATTAACCTTTATTATTGCATACACTAGGGTTGTATACTAGCTCTACATTCAAACATGATTCAAACAGAGAGGAAGTTTCTGCTAAACTCAGGATTTTATTTATATACGATAACTACGATAAGAATACAACAAATACTCTCTTTTTATTAAAGGAGAACATACAGTAAACACTAAAGCGACTGCCATCTAAACTTCCCATCCAGAGCGGAAACTAGGCCTTACAGGGATTAGTCCAGTTTCCGCTCTATGACTCGTAAATATCAAATGGTATTTCGTACATAACTTTCAACAAATTACTATAACCCTTGGTACGATCCCGCTATCTCCGGTATGGAAGTATTTGACAGGTGTATTCCCATTTGTCTCCGCCCCATGTGTCCACCGCCATACATGAGACGAGGACAGATGGAAATGATTCATTTGAATGCAACTATTCCCATCTTTGACTGAGTGTAGGTATCTAAACAATAATAACCTGTAACTTGGTATTGTTGCAGATATTACATATATTATTATACACCTATGAATGACACATTCATAGTATATCAACAAACCGATTTGGCTAAACAAAGGGCCACACAAGGAAGTGTCTGTCCGTCTGTCTGGCAACTGTCGAAGGCTGTGTCAATTCAATTGAATATAGGCAAGATTGCCCTCCGATAAGCAGAGGCCAGGAACATCATATGTTCTGTCAAGTTGACGTGGTCTATTCGAGAAGTTTTAACGACAGTTTAAGATATTGCTGGCATAGCGATCTCAATATCATAGCGATCTCAATAATAATCATGAAAATTAACTACACAGCGTGACATAAGCCTTTAGGAAATGCTTACATTATTTTTATTTTATTTATTTAAGGTTTCACAACAATTGTTGACCTCGATACATTAAAAACGGACAAGCTAATAGGTACATGTAGGAGTGGTGTCACAAATGTTACAATCACTTACAGGTACTTACACCGCATGCAAAACAAATATGCCTAAGTAAACAACTCTAGAAATACCTAAATTTAAACATATCGTCTAATTATTTATGTTTTAAGAAATATTTTCGGACAGATGTTATAAACTTATTTAGGATTATCATGGAATGTTATTTCTCAGGGTGCGTCATTATAACATAAAGTACCTATCAATAATTTTTCATTATTTCATAAGTACATTTTCTAGCTTTGATCTTCTGCATAGTAACAACAACAATGAATATCGGTGTAAATAACAGC
The DNA here is from genome assembly GCF_910591565.1 of Cydia splendana. Classification (NCBI taxonomy): domain Eukaryota; kingdom Metazoa; phylum Arthropoda; class Insecta; order Lepidoptera; family Tortricidae; genus Cydia; species Cydia splendana. The sequence goes on along the minus strand of NC_085967.1, from coordinate 693,501 downwards.
CCATATCATAAAATTAGCAATGTCACAAGCTGTTACTACACCATTTTGAATTATATAAATATCTTATGATAATAATTATTCACTATGCATATCATTGTAAACATATCGATAGCATATAATTAGTCATCTTAAGCTCGATAAAATAAATTAATATGTAATTAATTAGTATAGGTACTTAATGCTACTGCATAATTAATGAAATGTTGATTGGCATGCAGTATACTTCGTTTGATCATAATGAGTATGCTGTAATTATCGGCATCAGCTTCTTTTAATGATAACTTGTTTGTAGCAATGGTAAAACACTAGGTATTATTTATGTTTGTGTTAGTTAATTACATTTTCACCACACCAGCTCGGAAAGGCTTACTTTGCACTTCAAAAACGGATAGCAAAGTTGCACTTAGCTATCAGTAATTCACATGTGAGGCAAAGTAATCAAATGCAAATTTTGAGTTGTTTTCTTATGTTTGCTGGTAGAATTGACTTTTAAATGATGATTTTGGATGAGAAATATTTAATAACATTTTTTTGAATTTGATTTGGTTTGATTTTGTTTGATATTTTACATTTAATATTTGCTTCGGGTTGGTGTGTGGGGAAAAATCTAGTATTTCACTCGGGGGCAAATTTTGTTTAACCCTCGTACTTTGAAACCCTTGCAACGCTCAAGATTCCATTTTTCGAACCACTCGCTACGCTCGTGTTTCAATTTTAGAATCTTTCGCTTGCTCGGGTATCAATATTAGCACGAGCGGTTAAACAACAACGTTGCCCCCTTGTAAAACAAATAACTTAATAGTTATAGATTTAATAATCTTAATTTATAATAACTAAAATTTTCATTCACCAACATCATTACATTCCTATTGTAAATAAGAAATTGTTTTTATTCAATGTTCAGTCGCCATCAATATATCGGAGCGGCCAGGGTGCTCAAAAATATCTAAACAAGCACTTTAACGCCTTGAAAATAGAGGCGTGTTCAGATATCTATGAGAGCCTTGGCCGCTCCGATATATCTGATGGCGACTGTGCCATAGTTAGTTGGATTAATCAAGTATATATTTACTGACATTCGAATATGTTTAAAAACCAAAATTAACTCACCATTTTATTATCAATAACACTTATCACTACTAACAAAATCCGAATAAAAGTTTAATTTTTATGAACACAAATAATATAATTTCTAGATGTTTACACTAAAAATCAATATTTGTATATTATTACATTTACTGAGAAACACCTACACCTAGATAAGCTTTTAGCTGTACGTGCGGATCGCGCGGCGCGTGATACGAGACAGATGGTTAAAATAAGATGCGCGCGAGCATACCGGCGCGGCGCGGGCGCTACCTGCACCCCGTGACGTCACGTCATCTGCACTGATGCTGCGGATTGTGTTGTCATAGAAACGATTCTGATCTACACATTTTTAAGGTTAAGGTAAGTTTACAACTGCACAAGTGCCCGTGCGTGAGAAGTCAGATGCGCGGGAGTTGATGCCGGGGCTCGCTGCCTACGGGGCACCCCGTGAGCGTGACGTAAATAGCTTAATGTGTTTATCTTCTGCGACTGCGTAAAACCGACGCTGATAATTCGACGGATGCTGCATACATTCAATAGTAAATTAAAATAAATTAAAATGTTCTGAAATGAGGTTGAATTTTTAACCGTTGAAATTTGATATGAATATAGTTTGAGGCTCGGGGAAGGACATAGGGCAGTTTTTATCTGACGAAGACGAGAGTAGAAGCTAGTTAAGAATAAAACTAATGAAAATCTTTTGATCGCGGTCTCTTTTATATTTTCCAGTAACTATGCATCTAATAGTTTTGTCAATCATTATCGTATTCTACAGTTTATTAGGTACGTTTTATTAGTTTAAATACGAAATGCTTCAGTCAGCTCAGCTTTTATTATTTAAGGCCCACGCCAGATGCATGACCAAAAAAATATTTTCAATAAATCGAAGCCTGCAGGTTGGCGCCAGGTGCACTCGATAAGTAACATCTGGCCGCGTTGCTATGCGTCGACGCAGGTAGCTAAGATGGCGGCACCAGTGTAGCGTGACCTTTAGGACTGTTATCCTGATACACAGTTTAGGTATACGATTTATACGAAGCTTAAAACCATCAAGCAAATCAAGCAAAAATGATTTATCAAGCAATAATAATTTCTGATTCAAGACAAAACTAAGAAAATGAAGGCATTAAAATTGAAAGGTTACCTACATTAAAATGAACTGACTCATTTTCAATAAATCACACCGAAGCCTGCAGGTTGGCGCCAGCTGCACTTGATAAGTAACATAAGTACCTATCTTATGTTACATCTGGCCACGCATTGCTAATGGGTTGAGGCACGCAGGTAGCTAAGGTGACAGAACCAGCGTAGCGTGAGTCGGACCTATCTAACTCTGCATGCCATTGCAATGACAAAGTGTGGCACTGTCATCATTAATGTCAACTTTCTATGTAAATATGACGTTATAAACTGTACCTACTCCCCTATGCACTTTGTTCTGTTCAAGTTGGTGCAAAGTTAGCTTAGACGCGCGGACTCTACCTTGAGAACTGTCATCCTGATACACTGTTTACACGAGGCTTATAACAGTTATAACCAAGTTAAGATCATGGATTTTGGAACGAAAAAGTTCTTACGTTTTACAATGCAATTCATGCACACCGTCTCCAAAATATTTTATATGTGATACAAGTCAGGTCAACTTGAGACCCCGACTCGGTAATCGTTTGGAATAATCCTGGGATCAACACCCGGCGCGTGCGCACCTGCCATCCCAGTGCATCCCACAAAAAAACGTCTTGACAATGCTGACTTGATAATCTGAACCCAAAACCGAGAACAGCAAAGCTTTACTTATTTTTTTTTATAAACATAGCTCGCATGTGTAAGGTTTTCTTGGAGCGAATGCTTAGCGATAGACTTTTAAAAGCATTGGAGATCACGAATATGATGGCGATAAAAGGTAATGAAAGCCTGAGTTACTTAGATGTCTTTGATATATATTTCTCTAGATATCATTTACTAAAAAGTGAAAATAAATGTATTAAGATTTAAGACAGTCAGCAGCAAAATGTCTACGCGGGTGTTTTTTCTCATGATTTGAGTACAATTTTATTGTTAGGAAAGTTATAAAGCGTATGTTCATGTGTAAATCTTTCTCTATCTATATCATGTTCTGTTCCATCTTTCACACTGTTAACTGACAATTCCTTATTGCAAAGATATTAAGGTCCATTGATGAGTTAATTGTAATATAGTGTAAAAAATACATAAATAAGAAAAACTTAATGTACAAAAGTCGGACTTAATTTCACTAGGCATCCTCTCTCATAAAATTATAAAAAAGCGTGTACTTAATTAAAAAATAATTCGAGTTCCTGCTTTCGTTACATTGTGTGCGAGCATTAAAAGTAGGTACCTATTCAACTTACATTTTCCCCATCAGCACATTTATTACAAAAAGTAATTAGTTAAATTTCATACTTTAAACAAATATTAGGTACAATCGAAAATATTAAAATCCCTATACGTGTAGCTTTTTTCCAGTTTATCAGTACAATTCAGTACCAAAAACCCATGTTGGGTTCTTTTAATTAGTTTATTTAAGCCATAATTATTGCGGGATAATGAAGTTGAGTATTTATAGGTAAGTTTTAAATAAATTTATTAGTTATTAAAAGGAAGTGATAACATTTGGTTTTCCTTTGATTCATACTAATCGGGACCTACCTGTTAAAATATATTTCCTTTGTCTATGACCTAATTTATGAATCGATAAAACATTTATATATTAATCTCCTGAGACTAAATGTACATGACAATGTACATATTCGTGCAACCTAATTTGAACCTTTCATTTTCTTTCGTTTCATTACTTTTTAAAACAAACGAAATCCGTTCTAATTTACTTGTAAAATAAGGTTCAAATTAAATAATTGAAAACTTTACATGGTAGGTCTTAAGAGGTTAAAACATAATTAGCTTATTAAGAACGAACAAAGGAAAAAAAACTGTCAACAAAAATTTAGAAATACACGTCAGGTGCAGGGCCCATTTCGATTGCAGGAAATTTCAACTAATCGAAATATGTATCTTCCATGTTTTACATTATTAACTAGAGGGCCATCGATGTCCAGATAGCGAAAAATATGTTTGTCTGCACCTTACGCATAATTCGTTCCACGTGCCTACATTCACCGAAAAGCGTAAACACTGTGTCGCAAATGTGCAACAGATGCAACATCCTTTGGAATCACGGGCATACGCCCGGAAACGGGCAGGTGAAGGCCAAGGCCAGGAATAGCTTCAGCAAAATGTATTCCTGCTCGATTTACGAGCGGCTCGAGACTCGAGCACTCGAGATGGAGTTTAATGTCTTGTTAGAATTGCGTTGGTAATATAAACTGTCAATATGGGCACTTGTGCGAGTTGGGCGAGCGGTTACTTTATTTTTATACGATTTATGGTTAGCACTATAGCTTTAATGGTTATGTGTGAGGAAAAACATGGAAAGCAGAGAGGGAAGTATTTTGAAAAACATCGCGACCTATTTATAGTAGAGGAAACATTGGATTCGAAAGAGGATCGAACCTCAACAAACATAATATGTGTCATACTTGATAGTTGACATGTACTCGTAGTTTGTGGGATGTTAGGTGCGTAAAATTCCAAATTATTTTATCTGATGTTGTCATAAAAATGGAGGCACATAATATATCTACACGGCCAGATATTCGAAGTTTAAATTAACTTTTGAAGTACATTGAAAGAAAGGTAATAGTTTGTTCAATGAAAATATAATTGTTTATACTTATTAGCCATTATCAAATTGTTTATACTTTCTTTCGTACATGCCTCTTATAGCTATATAATTACCCATATGCCACCATCGCTGTCAAGTGATGGAGTATAATATCGAAGAGAAATTTTACTGAGTCTATGACTTCTCCTATGTACAGCAACTATTAAACAAGTTTTTTTTAACAATTTAATTATGAAAGGCCATGATAATGTTATATTTTTAATATCAATCACCCAATAGATACCATACTAGTTTGTTAAAATATAGTGGAAATTCAAGAAATTGTGTTCACCTGTGGGTGAATTAAACTTTTCGAAATGTATTCGTTGCGCTAATAAGTTTCCCTCCCCCCTATCTCTACAATGATGTTTGCCCGACATAGCTACATTGATTTTCGTCAAAGCTTTTATGTACTTAAAAATAGCCACCCATTTACCCGATTACTTGTGCCAGTTATTCTAAAAAAAGGCGCGTCGATACCGAATCGTAAGCCAAATCGGTTCACAATGTTTACAGAATAGCTTGCTTACAAGCCTGACCTCCGATATCATGTAGATATTTAGGTACCTAAAAACCTAAAAAGACACGTTGATACCGCGGCTGGTTTTATCGAAGGTATGTACCTAATCGTAAACCAAATCAGTTTGTTACGTCAGTTAACAGAACTGCGAGCCTATGAGTCTAACCTCTGATATCATGCGGTCTCGTTAGTACTACCTACTTACAAATCTACTGATGTGCCTGTGCCGTCGGAGAAATTCCAAAATTGCGAAGTTTCTACTTGAAATGAATCTCGGAAATTTATACACATATTTGAATAGGAACCGAGTTTTCCAAAATGAAGCTCTCTTTGTTTTGCTATGATTATGTTATTGCGTAATAAGTTTATGATTGCCCCCATCGACCTTAGATGATATCTTTATCTTGATATCTAAAAGTTGTTGTTGTTGTGGCAAATTCTCAAAAACTGCGTATACTCGCTATTACCTATGTCATTAAATTGATAGAAGTAATAGGTAAGAAGCAAAGTAGCCGCTGACGCACAACGCCGGTAGTAAAATATTTATATGTGATTATTGAATATACTTAATACATGTAATACAATTATGTTATAAAAACTAATTGTAACATAATCTAGGTAAACAAAAAGAACTTCGTCATTACTGAACCAATTTGCACTATTATTTTTAATTAAGATTTAACGAAGACGGTATATGCAAATGCATCCAAACACACACTCAATCTATGATCCTCTCATCCTATTTATTTGTTTGTGCACACAATAATATCTCTTATCTCCAAAACGGACGAGCCGATTTTCTTGTAGTTTTCTACAAAAGATTTATTTTGTTGACTTGTTGCACGGACGGCGGCGACGACGCTGTTATTATGCTGTCGGGATTTATACATTTTAAATTTAGATATTCAATGTTTTATTAATTAATTCTAAATACCTGTATACTTATATTAAAATTATTAAAATACTAATAATATGCAGTAGGGTCTCGGGGTTCCCCGGAAGCTGTTCTATTTTCCGAACACTTATTATCCTCGGCGTCGGCGCCCACTGCGGTCACTTTGTTTGTACACTTCCATTTAAGGAAATGGCCCGTTTGTTTGTACTTTTAATTTAAGGAAATTCTGTTGTTCTTTAAACAAGTAGATATATAAATTACCTAATTAAAACTATGTAGTTCGGTACATTAGCTATTTTCTGCGCGTATACGCTCGTTTCGACATACGCGCTTGTTACACGCGCTTTACATTTGGAGAGAAAAGACGCGCCTACATCCGTTTTCAAAAACGAGCTTATACGTGCGTGTAATACGCTATTCTGAAACCGCCCAAGCAAAGCTCACCAGTTCCTATGCATGTATGCAGTAAGTTCTTAGTTACTCGGCAAATCTGCAAGCATTCAGCTTATCCAGTTACGATTTTTTTTTAAATCGAAACATATGTCATACAAATAAGTCAAAGTTTAAACAGTAAATAATTCACCATTTCCCAAACAATTGGCCAAAAAGACCAAAATTGGGGAATCAGTAGGACAGCAACAGAAATTAATTGGTTTATTAGAAAATACAATTCCCCCAATGAGGGCGCCACTGGACCGATGATGCAGTCTTAAAAGTTATGTAGTAATAAAAATAACAGTCCTTAGGTTACACTGCTTAATGGGGTCTGGAAATTTCTTCACAGATGTACCAAGCCCGTTGAAAGCCCTGCCAAATCGGAACCTAATTTGATAATTAACATTTCGGGCTAATAAATTCTTCTACCCCAAATCTATATTTATCGGTAGGTAAAGCACATTCAACACTAATAAATACCTAAACTAAATATAATTATAATAAATATATAAATAATGTAAATAATATTTTTGCTTTAATAGTTGTTAAATAATTGTTATGCAAACACACGTAGTAGGTAATATTATTCTAGTCATTAAAATGGATAAAAATCAACTTTCTGTTTTTTTAATTATTACTTTACACTATTTTAAGTTAAATTTACAAATACTAGAAATTATACCTACTATTAAATGATTGTTAAAAATATTAATATGTCAACACGTGTAATACTTACATAAATCTAGTCATATAAATAATAACAATGAAATGTGTTTTAAATAATTAAACTATATTATGTCAAAATATATATATATATTTGAAATAACTCATCCTAAGTATCATAACACACATCGAGGCCACATCTCCTTTTGTGACATAATATGTAAATAAAATGTATATATTTAAGTTCTCATTTTAAGTGAATTGTACAAATTCTTATGAGAATAAAGAATCTTTAAACCGAAACGGGGGCCTCCTCGGACTACCACCCACAGATTACGGAATCTCAATATAAAGAATATGCGCGATAAGTTTTATGTTTATGCTATTGTGTAAGACTCATTCATTCTTGTTCATTAAATTTCATCAACGAAATGACGAATATTTTTTTTTGGTAAATGTCAGCATAATGACAGGTGTATAACAGTAATACACAGTAGTTTCACACTAATGATGATGACAGACCGACAAACAATGTCAAAATGAGACAGTAAAGAACTCCAAATTATCCCTAAACAAATTTAGCCATATAGTAAAAAACAAGGAAACAATGAAATAAAGTAAAGCATTATTTACAAATACAGTATTTTTAGGCATAAGTGATTAGTTGGGTAAGGTAAGGTAGGTACATTAGGTACATCTGTACGAGTTTACCTAATTACAGTAATTACCTACAGACTTCGTAAACCATCAAGTAACTTAAATAAGCAAACGAATCGCCTAGTGGTAGGCAATTTCCGTTGCCCATAGACACCTGCAAAACCAAAGTTTGACTGATGGGAATATCAAGCAATTTTCTTGAAGGTTTGAGATCTTATCGGTCCGGAAATACCGCGGGCGACAGTTCATTCTACAGTTTAGCTGTGTGAGGAAGGAATATTTTGTAGAAACGCACAGTTGAGTACTGCCAACCATCTAAATAGTAATTAGTAATAGATCTAAATACTAAATTAATTTAGTATTCAAGTATTACATAAATATTTTAAATACCTATTTAATGTTAAATTATTTCTTAAATTAAAAATAGCCAACATAAATATCGTACCATAACAGAGCACTGTATTTATTTATAGCGCGATAAAAAGAGGAAACCAATATTGTTTATTATGTAATACACAATACACTATCAAAGCAATAATTATTGTAATTGACTAATTGTAGTAACATTGTACTGAGTTGCGTGTGAATCACTGTTGTTACTGAACTTGGCATTTGCACGAGTCCCTTATCATGAGGTCAAGAACGCTCCTAGTTTACGTACGTCTACGTCTATACGTCAGAATAAGTTGTAAAAGACCTGAATAATTCACCCAATTTCACCAACGATCACCAGCAGGTCATACGAAGGAATCCCAACTAGGCCTAGTTTTTTTTATGTGATAGTCAGCAAAGGAGCCGCTGTAATGATGAAATAATAATTCTGCACTGATTAAGAATAATAACTCGTGTAATTACAACTCATGATATAAATATTGTAAACATAACATTATGTTATTAAATTAAGTAGGCCGAATTGTGATAAAACAAGATATTTTGAGAATTTTGTTTATTATTTGATATTTATCCGATCTGATTGAATTTTATTTTGTTTTAAGCAGGTTATTGTTTAGGCACAAATGCATGTCGTGTCATCTTATATTTTTAAGCCACCTAAGTTAAAAGTACTAAAAGTAGTTAACGTGCAGCTCCAAAGTACCTTCCAAAGGCCACTTGACAAAAGTTCCGAGTCCCGGACACTTGTGAGAAATCGTCGCGAAGTCGGCGAGAGACTGGCTTACATCCAGACCTTATTGCCATTGGCAAGCGCGGGCGAGTGTTTTCGGATGATCCACTATAATAATTATCATGATCAAGATTCGTAACCTCATCTTCGGCTGCCTTTCCACTAAAGCGGAGTTGAGAGGGTATCGTCTTGGGTCGTCCCATTCGTTTTTCGTGAAGTTCTTAAATTAGTCCTATTCTACATTGAAAGCCATCGACGATTGTGACGAATGTAGAATGGGTGACGAAAGCAGAATAGGACTAATTTAAGAACTTGACGAAAAACGAATGGAACGACCCAAGACGATATCGATGAGAGGAGACACGCGGGAATCAACCAATAGTACTGGTTGTAATCCTCATCTCCTCTCTGCTCTGCTGGATTACAGTAGGTACAATCAATGAGTGGCCGCGGCAGCTGCAACATACTAGAATTGCAGATCATTTAGCGTTCGTTCTGGGTGTATTTAGTCCATAGGTTGCATCATATTAGCTCTTGTCGCGTTTCCTCTCGATGTCTCGATTTTAAACTGGTTAGTTAAAGCCAAGGTCTGTTCACTTAGGGTGGAGCGTAATCCAAAATTCTAGAATATAGCAATGGAACCCCTCTAAAAGGATGTCTATTTTTTTATTATTTAAGGGAAAAATTTGGTACAATGCCTCAAGGGCCTATTTTAGATTTAAGCTAGTTATTAATTTCGTTTAGTAGTACCACTGTATATATATTGTATGTAAATAAATCATTATTATCAGGGAAAAATAATTCAAAAAATATTGGTATATACTTTTAGCCCTCTACTATTCGATTATATATAGCAATATATGTATATTTTTAATAAACTTAATTTATGCTTGTCGGAGAATGGCTGAAATGTGCCATCTATCGCCTTCAAGAGGCGTTTTGTCATGCAAACCTTGACAAATAGAGCAAACTAGGGTGTTACGTACACTTGAGTGGCGTTCGACGCAGTTCCGCCAAGACGTCATAGAGTGCGCTCTTAAAACAATTGAAGTCCAGAACAATTGAAGTTATGCTGTCAATCAATCTTCAGAAGGAGCACGATGAGAACGAACGGGGGAAGATGACGTCTGTGGCGGCTCCTGGGTCTAATCCACTGGTTTGCTTAAGATAAGAAACGTAACGCGTGCTGTGATTTGTAATGAGTCTTGTGCAGTAAAGATTGTGAGTTGAACATCGTATTTCATTGAAGGCCCTCGTCATCCACGATTGAAGGTTCTGATGTGCTGCCGATAGTATGATACGCCCACAATTCCCGACATGCTTATTTTTTTAAAACAAGTTTTATTCATTAAATAACATAATTTTTATACAGATATACTGGATTCCTATACTTATTTTTGTTTATAACGTATATTTTTATGACACGGTAAAACCACGTAAATAGGGGTTTTATGGAAAATGCCCTTTAACCCGGATATTGTGCACAAATTGGAGTTTACAACCCTTATGGGTTGAATCGTGAAAACTATTTTGAACATGATAAGATAATAAAAAGAATACTAATATAAGTATATATATGCCTAACATACGTGTGAACATGACCCAAAAAGGGGGTAAGCGACGCCGAAGGACGAAATTTGACGCATATTTAAACATATAAGTAACCCTTTTTTTGCAGTAAAATGATACTTTTCGTAATCAATAACATCGTTACTTTGACACAAGAATGTCTAAAAAAAATAACTCATATTTTTTTTTTTACACTGTAGCATTTTCCTTGTTTTGCATGAAATTGCTGTTTAATATGAAATTTTGAAATTATATTATTGCATAAATATTGAAAAATGCACTGAAATTTTGGTAATAACTTATTATACGCTTATTAAGTATTATATAATTTCAATAAAATGTACACATATTAGTGAAATAGTATATTTTAATAATTTATGAAAATTTACCCTTATTAATTTCTTTAGCGGCCGAGTAGAGGGCTAAAAGTAGTGTTGATTTTGAAACTTGATATAATCACTATAATCTACATGACAAACTGCAACTTTTGGTACCGGTTCCACATTGATAATCAAATTTTTATTTTTTTCCATACTACGACGCTTCACCCTACAGTGTTCACTTACTAAGAAAGTTATGTCCTCTTATAATTGCGCATGTGTGCGCCTGAAGCTTCTATGTGTGCTTTGGCCTCCAAGAAAAAGTTGCCAGTAATAAAAACTAGTGGCTCTGTGAGCTGTAGACCTCGCGAGCAGAGCTTTAAATAACATGGTGCTAAGAGCTTTAAATATAGTAAATTAAAAAAAAACAATACGAAATTTATGTGTAAAAACATACAAAAAGATATAATATCCCAGCATACAATTACTGGGGATCGAACCCAGACCCTCTGTGCAAACAGAAAAAGCGAACGTTTACAAACTGAGCCAAATAGTTCTTAGATGGGTTGACGAAATTTAGCTACTCCTTCTCAAATTAAAATTAGTTAAAATTAAATATCTCAATACCTCCGAAACCAGCGAAATAAATTTTCTGAATTTTTGGCCATTTAATCTATAAACATATCACAAAAAGAAAACACTCGTATGGTACCGATACCACTATTTGGTTAGGCGCCAGGCATCACGACTCCGCCATTTTTAAAAATTTCCAAAAACCGGATTGACAAAAAAATTTTATTTAGTCATAAAATTCGGTCACAAAATTTCACGAGAATCGGTTAAGAATTGCGACCTGTAGAGGAGAACATCCGGACATACGAAAGCAAAATGCCCGAGTCAAAACGTAGACCTTCGCTTCGCTTCGGTCAATAAAAACATTTTTCTACAGCAACATTGCTCCCAACTCTGATTTAAATTTTCACGAATTTTATACATTATTAATCATAAAACGGAACTTAAAACACTTAATTGTTTAATTGTTTATTTATCAGACATTTATAAGCATAACAGTTACACCAAAACGCTTACAAACTAGCAATACACTATAATAGAATTTACAAAACAAAATACATACATTATTATTAAGACACAATTCATTATTTACAGAAATATTAAATATATGATTACTAGATAAATAAAATTAATTACATGAAATCATCATTATTATCATTAATTATTTACATACATCATCATGAAATTAAAATTATTATAATAAAATTGATGTCAAACATTATTTGGTCAGATATTGACTAAGGACTACTGAGAGCTCCTTACCCAAACTACCAACACTATCCGCGAATATGTCGATCTGCGGGGCAACCTTGGACAAGACATTAAGAAGCTCTAGTGCCCGAGCCGTGGGCGAGTTTTCGGCGCGGCGGGTGCGCGCGGGGCACCCCGCGAACAGGCGCGCCGGGCGCCGCGCGGGCAGCGCGCTCAGGCCCGGGGGACAGGGACGCCACACCGGGACGAACAGGCCGAGTCAAGCCAGTACACTCGTATTATTTACTGTGTTGTTTATTACTCCATAGTAGTGTATCAACAACAACAGTTTCCGCCTGAGCTCCAGCGTATGAAGCCCCACCATACCCGAGACGAAAAGCGAGGGATACAGGAGAGGGTAGTATCCATACTGCCTCTTGTACAGGTATCGGGCGAATCGCCTTTGGACTCTCTGCACCATTAACTGGTATTTTTCCTCGCTGGGGTCCCACGCTATGGCTCCAAACTCTAACTTGCTCCGGACGTAAGCATTGTACAACAATATCGCTACCCTGATGTTTTTAAACTGCGCGGATACCCTCATTATGAACCCGAGCGTTTTCGTAGCGGCTTTACACATCTGTGTTATATGTGTACGGAAGTCCAGCTCCACATCCAGTTTGAGTCCCAAATCAGATATTTCACTGACTCTTCCAAGCGGAACGTCTCGAAGATGGTATGCAGCGTACACTGGTGAACGAGCCCTTGTAAAAGTGATGGTTTTACACTTAGATGCGTTAAATTGCAGGTTGTTAGCATCACTCCAATCTACAACAGCCTCAATATCTTTCTGCAGACTGGCACAGTCATCCCGTTCACCAATCTTCAGGAAGAGCTTGAGATCATCTGCAAATAACAGGCACCTAGAGTTTCTGACGACCCTCGGTAGATCGTTGATCATCAGTAGAAACAGAGTCGGTCGCAACGTGCTGCCCTGACTAACACCTGATCGGGTGTAATATGGCTGGGATTGATATCCGGACAATGCTACGTACTGACTACGACCGCGTAGGTAATCTGCAAAAAAAATTATCAGCTTAGGCGTGAATCCGAACCCAGCCAACTTCTGTAGCAAAACGTCGTTGTCAACCAAATCAAACGCTTTTTTTGAAATCAAAATAGGCCGCGTCTACCTGGGAGCGGTGATCCATGGCTGCATTCACATAATCTACAAAGCAGATGTGATTAGTTGTGGTTGATCTACCAGTCCTAAAGCCATGTTGAGCGTCATCAAGTTGAGCGGCCGTTTGATTGTTGATTCTATTGTTGACAACAGTTTCGAAGACCTTGCCAAAAACTGACAGCACCGCAATGGGCCGATAGTTACTCACATCGGAACCGACACTGTTCTTGGGTACAGGTGTTACTCTGGTGATTTTCCAGCAAGAAGGGTAGGTAGAGTTCTGTAGTGCCAGATTAAATATATAGAGAAGCGGTTGCTCCAAAACACTAATACAATCGCGGACTAAGAAGGTCGGCACCCCGTCCGGACCCGAGGCAGACCGTGCCCTAAGAGCCCTGACCGCGCGGCGAAATACTAAATACTAAAACTTAATTACACGCGATTATGTTTTATAATGAATATTTGCTTCCAACTATCTTTATCAATGTCCATAAAATATAATTATGGTGGGTAGACTTGTACGTCTACCCACCATAATAAAAAAATATATTTGTCAATTACTCTGTCCAACAACTGCTGTGGTTAAAGTTCATAACGAAAATTTTATTTATTAAATCTTTATATAATAAATGCAACGTAGCGGTACTACCACTTAGGGCTCTGTAAGTCTGTACAGTCTATCACTACATAGATTACAGCAATGCACATAGAAAATGTGCTAAATGCGGAACAACGGCTGTTGAAGATACATATTTGAGTGAAATTCACAGCTTTAGTGGGTTCAGAAGGAACCGCGTCATAACGCATCTGGAAAGCGTATTAATTAACCGTGAAGAAATGTATATGAATACACGTTGGAAATCTGTGTAAAATGTCGTGTGTAAAGTTTAGTGTATCTGTGTGTGTAAAGTGTAAATACGTAGGCATGCCTAAAGTTATTTGTATTATACTGAAAACTTTGTGAATGCGCTTTGTTAATGTCTATTTTTTTATTAAGTTGTCAGGGTTTAATTTTCAGTGTATATTTTTATATTTAAAACATTTTTTAATAAATAAAATAATACAATGTTATAAACATAAATATGCCTTTTATTTAAATCAATTGATAATACCACAAACAAGGGGTAATATTTGCATCTTTCATATATTTCGTGATATGAAGATAACAAATATGTTTATCAACAGAATTACTACCTACCAATACCCGCCAGGCTAAACCGGTTGTCAACTTTAGTTCCATTGGTACACAACGAAGGCGCCACTAGTATAAACGTATAAACGGAAGGGGACATTTTTTTGTATGGAGTTACCGTTCTTCTCCTAGTGAGTATTATATTCTTTTCACGCCACTGTTCGGAAATGTGGCAAAAGATGGTCTAAAACCAAGCCGGAAAGTAGGCAATAGCTGTAGCACCTGAACCACCACTACTACAATGTTTCATTGTTATCATCATCTGTCATTGGTGACGGTTCGCTACAGCAATGAGTATCATTTAAAACATAAAAATCAATAAAAGGTCTTTTTTGGCGCAACTTTTTCCTTCAAAAATAAAATTAGGTTATTTATAGGACCAATTTCTTGTTTAAAAAAAAAGAAATGTCAAAACCATTCAGTTAATTTTTTTTTACAATTATCCATTCAGTGCACGCTTAAGGCGTTTTTTTACTTTTGTAGCTGTTTGTGTTTTTTTTTAACAAAACGCTTCTAAGTTTAGAGTCGGTTTGAAGCAAATAACAGAAAAACGCCTCTTAAAAGTGATAAAAAAAGTAAAAAAGGCGGGATCTGAAAATACTTACTGAATTGGATAGTGTAAATTGTGTTTGACAAAAAAATACAAGAAACACGTATCTACGCTCGCTATAAAAATGAGTTCTTCTAATGAAGAAAATGATATTCTTACGCTGACGCCTACCGAAATTCAAGAGACAGCACAGGCAGTGGGTAGTCATTTGCTACCAGAGAAATCGCGGGCTAGTTAGTTATGCAAATGTTTTCTTATTTCCTCGCAGTAGTCGTGAAAAGCACTATGTAATGCCTCGGCCGGAAACGCTAAAGATGGACTCGTATTATTTGACTCGTCCATCTTTTAGCGGTTTTCCGTCCTCTCCTACAATGTACTATTGGTTAAAGAGTTCGGCTCCCTCTTCCTAGGTAACCAGTTGAATTAGCAACACGGGTCGTAGTGCTCCGAGTCCCGACCTGACCGCCTTCACAAATAGGTCACTAGCCTAAGCTATTGAGGTCACCGACCTTACAACAAGCACTGACTTGGTACACAAACCTAGTTCATTAACGTTATCTTTACCTACATACAGTTCCTTTGTGTCAAGTCTACTTATCATCATTAAAACATACACGAATGATGGAGAGGTTGAGTGCACGTAGATTTGTGTAGGTAGATAACTATTTATGTAGGTACTTTCAATATCAGCAATTCGCATTTAGCGTGTGACAACATAATATCATAAAAAAAAAAATAGTGTTCAAAAGGCGAACTTAATGCTATTTTTGGGTTCGAATGAGCCGGAAATCGACAACTTCGTTTAACGCAGCGGGTCGAAAGTTGACGATTTCCTAATAAAAAGTAACTACTTATGAACACAAAAAAAAAACAAAATGTAACTAACCCAGAACGTAATCGTTGAAAGGACGTTGATATTAGATGATATTAACCTTATCTATTTTACCTTCACTGACTATTTTATTAGGCTATCCCTAATCATCATAATTATCATAATGCCACTAATGTAATCACATCATAATGCTATCATTAGTGTCAGTTTTATACGCCTGAATTATAAAACTAGTAATCACCAAAATGCTTAAGAAAATATGACGATATTTAGGACCTTTATTACTTTACTCATATTGTTTTTGATACGTTTTTAATGTAAAAGAGTTCAGTGGCACGTTATCTACGAATAATAAATAAATCAATTAATCAAACAGATAACTAATTGAGATTATAATAATGACTAATTACCTCTCCACTTAGTCGAATGGTGGCCACATTTTTAAATGCATTATTCACATATTTAATCGTTCACTTGTTCACTAAAAATAAATGTCTAGAGTAGATGTCAGAAAAAGTATCAACAAAACAGCTAAATTCTATATATTTATCATTCAACACAAAATTCAACCTTAACACCACACATTTTGCCGTCACTATTCACAAACACCAAAAACCTAGACTATTTGTTTCAACTTTTTAACTTCACTTCGATATATATATTGAAATAAGCCGCCAGTATCTTTATTTTCTTTTTTCATTTACACAGAGTACGTACAATCCATTCGCGCATAAACAGTCGATTAACAGACTACTAATACTAGACAAGCAATTAAAGTTTATCTGTGAGATAAGTAATCAGACGCGTTTACCCGCCTTGATAACGCCCAGCTGACTGCGCTACGAGCTTCGAACTACCGCTCGCTTAAGCAAATATGTATTCTAGGTCAACCCACTAAAGTTAGTATTTGTTTGTGTGGGTTGGATGCATGTGCAGCCCATGTGTTTTGAGGCGTGGATGTGTTTATGTGTTATGATTATTACAACTGAGAGATTTAGTGCCAGTACGGGTAATGTAACAATGTTAGTTCAGATCTAAAATTATTTGACGGCAAATTGCAGCACGTGTTATGGATGGTGACCTTCTTCTCTAAAATCTTCTCGTTTTTATTCGACCGTTATCGTATAAATTTTACTTTGTTTATCTTAAACTTCTAAGCTCCGTTTGTTTACGTTATAGGTACGTAGCCGTTTCAATATTTTTTTAACACCCTTCGCAAAAAGGGGCTGTGTGTCTGTCTGTAGTTACTCTGTTATGTGACTTATGTAGCTCTTAAAAAGATAAACCGATTAGGATGCGACTTATTTTTATTTGAAAGCAAGTTTTCTAGCGCTGGTTGATTCATCCGTTTCATTGAGTTGGGAGTTTTATATTTAAACTTTTAATTTATGAAAAGTTATTAAGTACCTATGTAAATACTACTACGCACCTTAATAAATAAATATCTAACTCTTTCTGATTCTGGATTTAAGTATCCCAGTAATTGTTATGATTGTGCTCAAATTTTGCCCTCATACCTCCTTTACAGTATTTATTAAATAAAGTATGGTGAATTTATAGTATTATTATTAGTCAACAAATCTAATCAATGGAAATACCTGAATGTATGATTTCAGTGCTGTTTATGTAGGTAACACGGTAAAAGTCAGCATTTATCTTGTTGTTTTTACTCATTTAATATAATATTTATATTTAGTAGTGGCTCTGTGATCTGCAGATCTCGCGAAGCCCCATGGCACAGCTATTTTGAAAATTTTCCTAAAACTAAATCGACAAAATAAATCTATATAATTATCGAACCCACTCATAAATTTTCACAAGAATCGGTTGATAAATGCAACCTGTAGAGAACATCCAGACATACGAAATAATGTATTGCCCAAGCTGAAACAGAGACCTTCGATTTCGCTCGGTTGATTACATGATTTCCTAACACTAAATATGTTATTTTGAAATTCACAAGCAACATGAATAAATAGACTGCTAAGAAAAAAATCTAAGAAGTATTCTTTTTTTATCGTAAAAATATCAATGTTGGTCACTGTCCACTGTTGTCCCGTTTATCTTGAGTATTGTAGGTGTACAGTCTTTGTTCTTACATCCTACGTTCAATGCGTTGTTGGTCGCTGCCCTTCCTGTGGATTAAATATCTAAGAAGATAGTATAAAAGTTCCATATAAGACTTCTACCTTTTAATCTGGTTGTGAGTGTGGTTATTATTATCGTATAGTATATATTTTTATCGTTAAACCACCGCATTTCAAAACGCCCCTGTTTTTGAAAACGGCTAGCCGTAATGTAATACGGCGGATTATATGATCCGACTGCGACATATATAGAACGTTTACCTATAACAACCTACAACCTGGAAGCACACTGGAACATCCGTTAATTGTCCGTGGTTTCATTTCATTAAACTCGTTTTTTTTTTCAAAAACAGAGTGAGTTTCAGAATCGGCTACAGGATTCCTTTAATATAATAATAATAATATTTTTTTTATTTACGACCATCGAGGATCATTTGTGTTAGTATCACTGTTAAAAATTATGTAATTTTACATGCAAAAAAATTACATAACCCTGTAAAATTCCCGAAAAATCTGGGAAATTTACGGAAAAATATGACATTTTACGTAATTCTCGTAAAAATTTACGAGAATTACGTAAAATGTCATATTTTTCCGTAAATTTCCCAGATTTTTCGGGAATTTTACAGGATTATGTAATTTTTTTGCATGTAAAATTACATAATTTAATTTAAAATTACATAATTTTTAACAGACTATAAATAGTCTTATCCTAGTGTTAGAACTATACATAACTATCCTTAATAACTATAACTATACATGTATCTGGGGGCACGCCGTGCCCCCGCCAGACGAGACAAAGGGCAAAAGGCAGTACATTTATTTATTACTGCGTGCATTAGGGTGATTCACTTTTGTATGGAGAAAAAAAAAGTTGTAATATTTTTCCTGACTTTGCTCACCAATGGAGTCTCCCCACACTAAAAACTATCTATTTAAATTTTCAAAAGAATCGAATAACGTTTAGAGGTTGCACAAGTTAAAAAGGTAGAGTGAGAACCCCATACATTGCGTGAAAATGAACTATGTTCTAAAATGACAAAATATAATGAACTGATACTAAAATCGAATGAGAAAACTGAATTATGCGTCTAAAACACGATAAAAGCACTTTTCCTTTGGAAACAGGTGGAAAAACTGAAAAATCTTAATTAGAACATTTATCGAGTAACCAAAATCCAAGTTTACTACTAATTTTAAAATTTATTTATATGTAGAAGGTTCAGTATCACACTACTCTCCGCTTTGATGGTAGCCGCTTAAACCATTTTCTACCCTCCGATGTAGAGTCGTTGGTTATTTGAAAAATCTTTGTTGATGTTGTGCAACCTCTAAATGTTGACCGATTTTTTTTTTTAACGTATAATATTTTTTTATCAGTTAGAACAAGAATTCGAGCAAAGTCAGATGAAAATCGAAAATTCGGAAAAATGAAACACCCTAGCGTGCATGTATCAAGCAGCAGTTATTCAAATACAGGCAATCGAATCTGCCTGCTAACATTCTCAGAATGCTGTTGGAGCTGGCCCTCACTCTGCGCACAAGGGATGTTGCTCGCTTGCGCATGGTGGTGTAGAAGCAGTCTACTCGCGCCTGCGCGAACATTCCCGATGCACTACAGAATTTGGGCAGCCCCATCAGCACTCTGAAAGCGTTGTTATATTGAACACGCAGAGCGCTGTACCGTTTATGAGTATAATCAGCCCACAGGTTGCTTGTGTAGAAAGTCGTACAGTAAGCCCTAAAAAGGGTGACTTTTACATCTTTGGAGCAGTGAGCAAACCTGCGGGCTATCATATTAGCTCTCACGGACAACGCTCTGCGTTCGCGTTCGATATCTATGTCGTCCTTAAGGTCAGAGGTCACCATGTGTCCCAAATATTTAAACTGATCCACTATTCGTAGCGGATGGCTATTTAGTTTGACACTTGGAAACTTGGGTGTAGCTTTACCTCTGACCTTAAAGACAACGCATTCGCTTTTGTTCACATTATACAACAAACCGTGGCTAGATGCGTATTTTTCACATATAGAAATTAGCTTAGCTAATGCGCAGGCCGAGGCACTCAGTAACACCATATCGTCGGCGTAGCTCAGATTATTTACGCAAACTCCATCGATATGGCAGCCGATACGGGTGTTACTGAGCTCCTCTATCAGTGCGTTAATATAGAGATTGAATAGCCTCGGTGAGGTTAACCCGCCTTGCCGTACACCACATTCCAGGCCGTATGGCTGAGAATAGGATCCCGACCATCTGACGACATTAACCTGGTTGTGGTACCAGTATTTAAAAATTCCACTAATGTCAGGTGGCAAGTTAATGTCGTCAAGCTTCTGCCACAAGATGTTGTAGTGCACGAGGTCGAAAGCCTTGGAAAGGTCTAAGAAACAGGCATAGACAGCTGTTCGGCGGTCTGTGTAGTACCTGACGGTCTGTTTCAATGCCAAGATAGCGGATTCAGTCGACAGGCCTGGTTTAAATCCAAATTGATTGTCGTGAATTTTTAAAACATCTGTCTAGTTGGCAATTGAGCAGACCGTCAAGCACCTTGGCTACTATGGTGGCAAGCGAAATCGGCCTATAGTTACACTTATCGCTCACGTCGCCTGTTTTGTTTTTTATTATAGGAACCACTACAGTTTTCATCATGTCAGCCGGCAAGTAAGTGTATCTTATACAAAACGAGTAAAACATTGCTAACACTCGACTCACGTGTGGGCCGGCATGATGTAGATGTTCAACACTGAGACCGTCGTGGCCAGGCGACTTCCCTCTAGAAATAGAATTTAAAGCCATATTTACATCCTTTGCTGTAAATTGAGCGGTCGTTTCCCGTCCACAGGTCCCAGAGGCAGCCATACAAGTCTGCGATGGCCCTAAAGGCGACTTGACTGTAAAGTGCTGCCTAAATACCTCAGCTATAGACCCGTTTTCGCTTACTCCACCGACATGACACTCACAGGCAGGCTCGGCTTACCATTCAAATCCGATTTAGCGGTTGGCATATGCAACCTCGGTGAAATCATCATCCGTGAAAAACAACAATTGTTCGAGGTTGGGATAGGAGACTCTATATAACATTATTAAATTATAGTAAAATAACCTCCTAACTTGTTTTTTCGTAAATATGCGGAAGCGGGCGTGCCAAAGGACTAAACGAGATGATGAAAATATTTTGAATTTGTCGCTTTTTTCAAATTTAATTTCCAAAATATCGATCCTAGAAGAAAAATTGTGAGGACCAAACTTGTAGAGAATCAAATTTCCTACAATTTTTTTCCTCACAGTTTTACTGTAAAATCAAAAATGGCCGAGTTATTCAAGAAAAACCGTTTTTCGAATATACGCAGGAGCCTGATTCAGTCTACTTTTTGAATTTACACTCCCAGTGACCCCCCCGAGGGACCTACGAAAAAAAAATCCAAGAACTGATTATTCACGGGTAGGGTCGGTTTATTGGATATAATGACTGGACTTGGAAATAAACGAGATGATGAAAATATTTTGAATTTGTCGCTTTTTTCAAATTTAAATTCCAAAATATCGATCCTAGAAGTAAAATTGTGAGGACCAAACTTGTAGAGAATCAAATTTCCTAAATTTTTTGTCCTCACGGTTTTACTGTAAAATCAAAAATGGCCGAGTTATTCAAGGAAAACCGTTTTTCGAATATACACAGGAGCCTGAATCAGTCTACTTTTTGAATTGACACTCCCAGTGACCCCCCCAAGGGACCTACGAAAAAAAAAATCCAAGAACTAATTATTCACAGGTCAAAATCTATAATGACTGAACTATATGTAGTATCTGAATACCTTTATGATGATATGATAGGTATGTAGGTATATACCTTAAAAATGTGGAACATGTCGCAAATTAGGTACTTTCTTCTCCATCCTATCGCCTTTGTCTGGAATGTTAATTGTGAGTGAGTCAATCTTTTGTAAATGTCAGGCTAACTGCATTGTCCGACGATCAATTGTTGGGACATTTACTAAATAAGAGTGACGCACGCGTCTGATTATGTTTGTAATTCTTTGACACTTGTTTGTTCTCTTCTTCGAGGTATGTTGGTTGGTTTCTTAAAAAATCAGATTCAATGGAATATACCAATATAGGTAGTCAGGTTCAGGTCTACATGCAATCGCGCTTGCCGAGCTCGGAACAGTGTGCAATTCCTATACCTTGAGACCTTGAGTACACCTTATGTAAGCCATACTATGTAGGTATCTATAGGTACGTGAAGCGCAAATATTCACTACACCTTATAAAACAAAGTCCGCCGCCGCGTCTGTTTGTATGTTTGCGATAAACTCATAACTCTAAAACGGATTTTTATGGGGTTTTCACCTATCAATAGTGATTCTTGAGGAAGATTTAGTGCGAAGCGAAATTTACACTAAAGCTTACGCGACAGAGATACACGATTTTCGATTTTTGTTCGAGGTAACCTCCTAAACCGAATACCTCGTCCTATAATAGGTAGAAGGGTGACACTGACAACGATAGGTATTTCTAATTTAGATGTTTGCGGCAGCCTCAACGAATCGTATACACAGTCGTGTCGCCAATGAGAACACGCGGTATAGAGAACTGCAGCGCTGAGCTGCGCTGAATAATTGAGCCGATCGATGCACTTCCATAATGCACCGAGTCGCTTGCCGCCTGCCAGACAGGCTCGGCAAGATTTGCATCGAGCTCCAATCACAATCATTAACATAACTTTCGGGCGCGTTTTTGGCACGTTTTGCGCGTGCGACTATTGCTACTAGGCACTTCATCTCAGTAATAAATACCGACTTATTCGTCACATTAGTCGCGGCTGACGATGTGGTGGAATATGTTCGCAAGAAGCGTGCACTTCAGCTCTTTCGTGGTGCGCGTGCCGCGGCCGCTGCTGGAAACCATCGCGAGCGCGGACTTCTGGCCGAAGGGTGTGGTTTTCGGCGGTTCCGTGGGAATCTGCCAAATCCTACACCGGAACATGCGACACAACTAAAAACCGCCGTGTTGCCGAAATAATTTTTAGCTCGTAAGATTTTACTATTGTATGTATGTTAGTTTGTAAGATATGTATCTATGGGCCTCAGTTGCCTGATAATAAATGATATTTGATATTTGATTTTGATTTGATTTGATTAATATTTGTGGTTTGTTTCCTAGTTGTATTATTTTATTTGAATCATTTTCCGTGGTATGTCAAAGAAAAGCAGCAACGCCAGTCATTAAAAGACAAACAATGAAGTTGTCAGAAATCGACATTCATGAAAACTAGACAACCATGGTCTGTAGCAAGTAATCCACCACTGTCCGAGATAAGTAGATAACAAATCAGTTTCAAATAAATAGTGTCTCAATTTCCTTCTTGAATCCAGGCCGTGCCTGCGTCACTGCCGGTTTGAGGTACCTAAGTAGATATACTTAACTACGGCAGTGCGTGACGCGAAGTTCCGATAAGCTCACTGCCTCAAAACACGCATTTGCCTCATACACCACTTGACTGACTATAGGTGTGCCGTATGTTATTGTAATAAAGTTTACGTTTTGTTGTGCAATATGGACGATAGAGGTTGAATCATTTTGCGACCGTGATAACTGTCGGGGTCATGCTGTTTATACATATAAGGAATTAAGGATAATATCGGGATTTTCAGTGTCGAGGTTCCGTACACGTAAATTACAATTAGCTCTTACCTAAGTTATACGTACTTAAATTAAATATCGACGTGATTAACTAGGTATCTATAGTTAGGCACACATATAGGTTTAGATCCTACTGATGTTTTTATGTCACCTAGTGTAAGTACAGTCGACGTCAAAGATATGTTTACACTTTTTGCATTATTACAAGGGAGTAAGGTGCAAAAGTGTAAACATATTTTTGACGTCGACTGTACCTGCTTAATTCTGGTAGAACTAATTGGAATTAATGCTAGTAAAAAGTTAAAAACCTCACGATTTTCCTTAAAATAATTAGCATAAAAATGTTTCATGTCGACGTTCCGTCAAAAAGATAACTCATGCAAGTAAATGACTCAACTACTGATATTACACTCTCACACGCACAAAACTTACGCTACGTCTTACGTAGGCGAACAACGCGCGAACGCGGCGCGGCGCGGCGCGGCGCGGCGCGGCGGCGGCGCGGCGCGGCGCGACGCGGCGAGGAAGAAACAAACCGTTGATATGTATAGGTGTGTCCTACGTGAGCGATGTAGACGCGAAGCGGCGCGGCGCGGCGCGGCGCGGCGCGATGCGGCGCGGCGCGGCGCGATGCGACGGCCTTGTCCGACTAGGGAGCCAGTGTTGCCAACTTGGCATAAATGATGCCAGATCTGGCATATTTTCACTCGGTTTGGCACCAAAATTTTCCATTTAGCATCTGGCATATTTTTTAGCATAATTTAGTCTAAGCCAAGTTTGCACCAACTTGGCAGCAACAATTTGCGCCATCGCCTTATGTGGTTCATATTTTCACATGAATTTTGACTGTCGTGGGCGGATGGACGTCGACGGACTATATATGTTTTTTTATGGCAAATAAATTTAGTTAAATTGACCTCTGATTTTTTCGTGGATTGACATACTTATTTGAGTTCCGTTTTGCAGATTTGATGAGACAATTTAATCAGGTTGGGTGAAAATTGTCCCATCTGGACTGGCCTCACTGATCTTGTAGGTACTTACATAAATTTAGCCAAATATTTGTTCCTGAGTCATGGTTGTTTTCTATGTATATAAGTATGTATTTATCTATACAAATATGTATATCGTCGCCTAGTACCCATGGTACAAGCTTTGCTTAGTTTGGGGCTAGGTTTGATCTGTGTAAGATGTCCCCTAATATTTATTTATTTATTTAAATCTCTGTTTTGCTATTTAACTGGGATGGGACAGCAGCCGGCATTTTAGTCCTAGCAGAGCGCTTACCACGAACGTTGATAACGAAAATTTAGAGCAACTACCTCTTAATGCGTAATTAGATTATAGTTGCTGGAAATTTTAAATTTTCGATGATCGCGGTTATACGCCTGAAACGGAGAAGCTTTTTGCTCGCATTTTGAGCTCACTTGGTCAATAATAAGGCTGGCCACTGACGCACGGAATTTTCCGAATGAAATGACAGGTGCAAACGAGACATGAGACGTTCACACCTGACCGTCCGGAAACCGAATGAAAATTCTGCGGCCAGCCTATATTGCCAAACAACAGCAGACTCGTAACCGTCGTAACTACAGTCTGTGAAGCCATTTCCGTCAGTAATCAAAAGCGGCAAATTTAAAATAAAGTAGGCACGAAAAATTATCAGCCCATAGAAAATTTGAATTTCGCGCCTTTTTCTACTGACAAAATACGGTGTTTTTTACTGAATATTTTTAGATACCGTATTATTTTAAGTGTCTATTTTCAAGTGACATTTGAGCATTTTTTTTAGCATATTTCAAAAAACTTTGGCATAATTTTGGCATAATGTAGACATGAGTCTAGCATTTTTTCAAAATCCGGGTTGGCAACACTGTGTGTCATACAATTTGACTGGTCTGATGTTGATATTTGTATGGGAGAGTCAATTTGTCGCGATTTCGGTATTGGTTCCACAATAAAACTTGTTTAGTATGACCTACATATTCACCTCGTAAATTATTGCAGGTGATTATAAAAAACAACCTGTACATATTTATACTGTTTTTATTAGTATTGAACTGTAACAATATTTTGGTGGTAAATACTGGGAAAAAAAATCCCACCTTTTACCAGTGGTAACTACTGGGAATTTTTTACCAGTGGTAAGAACTTGGCGGTAACTAGTGGGAATAACCCACCAGATTCTATGATTAAATAGATTTTTTTTGTCGATCCGGTTATTATAATTTTTTCAAGATGGTGGAGCAGTAATTAGATATTTAGGGCGGGTAAGGCGGGTTGCACCAAACCAGAGCGCTCTTACAAGAAAAGTCGAAATAATGCAAAATTGATGATACTAGTCGACGAAATTCAGGACTTTGCGCTCATTATTAGAAACAATGAGTACTTGTTCCAGTAAAAGCGTCTTCTTATCTTTATAAATATCGTTGTAAATATTAGAAAAAGGACTTATTAAATTAGTAATGATTTTTTTTCTGATGGTCGTTTCCGAAAAACCCCGTGAAGCACTGAATGGCGAGCTCTTATTTGGAAATGTTGAGAATTTTACTCTGCTAAACCTGGCTATTTTGTATTACTAATACCCTGTACTTTAGGCATATCAAACTATATTTTTCCTACATACCTTTGAGAAAGAGAAAATCAAAGTAAAACGAACTCGATTTTCTCTCCGAAACAAGTGTCAATTCCTACGAAAATCTACTTAATATCGAAGTCATTTTCATACTCAAGCAATCTGCAACGTTTGCTTATACTGTTGGTATACATTAGTGTTTATGAAATTCTACTATAATTTTTTGGCAATTTTTTGAAAACTACTCTATATTACCGATGACGCGCGCTGCGCCAGCTCAGTGCCGCGGCAGAGCTTGTAGAGGCAGGACGTGTGTCGGTCGGCTCCGCACATTTTCAACGGCGACGACGAGGTTTTTTATCATTGTGTGCGGCGGGCGCCGTGTAAAACGCTATACTGTGTGCGTGTAAACCGCAACGAGAGACTTTGATCCTAGCACCGTTTTTATAGTATTATAATTTATAATGGTACAGTTTAATAAACTACCGGACAGGATTAAAAATATTTGAAACGACCTGACATTCTATATGTTGTGACGTTTAGCGTCGCATGAAGTAGGTAGATTGCAAAATGAGACGAAAGAAAACTAACCAGAGTAAATTTTACGAAATATAATTTTAAAAAAATAAAAAAACTAAAGGAAAGACAAGGTCGTGGATCTTTTCTGAGCTGGCAATTAACAGTGGTGAAACGAGTCCTTGATAGGGGTCACTTCCCTGCACTACGTCGCAGAACGTCGAACTTGGAGGTGGCCGTCTTCAAAAAAAAGGGTTCCGGATCCAGCACGGGAACCTTCCGGAACGAAGCGGAGCATGCGAATTCAGGTTGGTAGGTTCCGACTCCAACCCCGGACTTGGTCCCTGGAATTCCGGTAAAAATGGCCATTTCAAGAAAAGTCCAATTTTGTACAAGTGACTGCGACATCCGGATTTTAGGCCAAATTAATGCGCTAATGAGAAAGTAGGCTGGTGTAGTGAACCCCAAAGAATTAAAAGGTGATCAATGATGTGGCAGTCACAAGTAGAATCATCATTTTAAATTTAAAACGAAGAAGAAAATGAAGTTAAATTTACTAAATGTACTTCTACAACTAAAGCTTTATTAATGCATGTCAACTACAATTTGGCATGTAATTTTATACATTTAAATTAGAATTAAGCCTAACTTTGATTATAATCTACAAGATTTTTATAAAGTGGGTAGACTCATATTTCCAGAAGGTTCGAGAAGCTTGTTATTTCCAGCGTTATTTTTATAGGAAAATTACAGTTAATAAGCAGATAGTGATAGCCAAATGTACCCAGAAAGAACTAAATGAAAATGTGATGGCAAGAAGAAAATGATTCCTTAATTTACTACTATGAAAGTTACCTATCTCTTAAAACTACAAAATATTCAAAACACTCACCCTATTTGGGGAAATACTGGAACTTAACACATTTAATATTAGAATAAATTTTACACCATATTAAAAATTTGTCACATCATGACTGTAAAATTGTATCTTTGAATTTAGTCGATTTGACCTCTCGCTGTCAAAGCCGTGGTAGCAATGTCTCGGACGCGTATGTGTCTCATTAGCTGGCCGGTTCACATCGCTTATCGCGAGCCGGGTGACGTAGTCCTTTGTATTCGCATCTAGTTTTACCTAATAGCAAATGCAGTCGTCAATTCTGTTTGTTCGTAGATTTATTTTGTATATATTAGTTTTCAAGGTTTTTGTGTATATTTTTTTAGATAATAAGTATGAAATATGTATTATAGTAGTTTATAGTTATATTTAGGTTTAAGTTTATTTCTTATTTTGTAGAATTTTAATTGGAAATAACGGTAAACCGTTACATACCCCTCTTTTTAGGTTAGGGTTTTTGCTAGGAAAACCCGCTATTTCTGTTGTCTACTCAATAGATACACTAGTCATCATTCAGGCTTCAATCTCAACATACACCTCCTCTTCATACATGCATCACACAGCCAAATAAGCAATAAACATTTCTATATATGTTTTTGCGTCCTAGCAGATTGAGTATTATACTTACGATTGTATAAATACTCTCATGTATTTATTAATAGTTCTTAAATATATTAATCACTAACCTCAGTGGTCTAGATCATACTACAGGCTGTTTAGAAGACCTGATAGCCTACTGATAGGCCTGAAATTCACAAACCGGTAGAGGTTTACAAAGTATAAATAATCTAATCTAACAGTTAGTGTATTTAGAGTATGTGCCAGCGCTTATACGTCAGTTTCATGAGGCTAGTGAATAAATTTAGACAGTTAATGTAGAAATCGTACATAGGGGACTACTTAATCATATTAAACTTTGTAGTTGGTGATCTTAAAATCTTTAACATGCCAGTTACCTATATTCCTCCCTTGCATGTCTTCTAGTTCGTATACTAAATTAGACTTTTTAGCAACGATCTTACATGGACAATACTTCGGTGCAAGTTTCTTCGCAAACATGTTGTTTTTGTCGCTAAGGTAGAACGTTTTTTTTTCCAAATAGTATCGCCAACTTTAAAATCATGATCTTTACGGCGTAGGTTATAGTGTTCGCTATTCCTAGTATGGGCTTGCACTAGAGAAGATTGAACCTTATCAAAAAAATTCCGCAAATGACCTAGATTCTCTGCATATTCATCTCTAGGAGTAAATATTATGTCGTCATCTAGTTCTGGGTCAATATAGTGTAAACCGCTAGTGACCAATTCCCGTCCATGAACGAGAAACGCGGGGGTGTATTTTGTTACCTCATTACTGGATGTGTTCATAGCGAATTGAATTTTAGGTAGATTGCAGTCCCAGAACCTATGGTCGTTTTCAATGTAGGATGATACTGCTGTAATAATCACTTTGTTGTATCGTTCTACTGTGTTCACTTGCGGAGTATATTTAGGCGTAAATCTTACGTTAGGGACATTGTAGTCATTAAACAATTTCTTTAACACGTTACTTGTGAACTGCTTTCCATTGTCCATAAGAACAGTACTAGGCACGCCGTGAACTAGGAAAACTTTTTCCTCGATTAACTTAGCTATTATCTCGGAGGTTGCGCGAAGAATGGGAAATAATAAACAGTACTTCGAGAAACAGCATGTCACAACAAATATAAAAGTGTTCTGTTTTCTCGATGGGGGTAGGGGACCTATGAGATCCATGCTTAACATTTGAAAAGGGCGTGAGCAGTCTTTAGGACGGCCCATAATGCCTAGAGTAGCATGAGTAGCATGCTTGTGAGCACAGCAAATATCACAATTAGAAACAAATTTAACTACATCGCGATGCATGTCCTGCCAGAAGTAGTTTAAAGAAAGCCGTTTATGTGTTTTATATATGCCAAAGTGGCCAGCGGTAGGTTCTGAATGATTTTTACTAATAATGTCGAGTCTAAATTCGAGGGGAATGACTTCTTTCCACTCGAACTCTCGAGTTAAAGGATTTAGACTTTTTTTAAACCTAAATAGTCTGCCGTTAGTTACTTTGTAATTTAAAAATGAAGTAGGAGTGTTTTGGCAACCGTTGTAAATATTTAGATACCACGAGTCGCTTGTAGAATAAAACATGTCAGGACTAGTTGGGATCTCATCAATCTCGGCAATAGCAACAGAACGGGAGAGACTGTCTGGTACTACATTTTCTGAGCCACGACGATGCTTGATCTCAAAGTTGAATGAGGACATACGAACTCCCCAACGGGCTAAACGACCCGTGGGATTATTTAGATTTAGAAACCACTTAAGTGACGAGTGATCGGTATACACGACGAACTTTTTGCCGTTCTCCAAGTAGCACCTCCAGTGTTCAATCGCTGTAAGTACTGCAAGTGCCTCTCGTTCTGTTGCGCTGTAGTTACGCTCTTGGTTAGAGAGAGACTTACTCATGTACGCTATAACCTTCTCTTGATTGTCTATGACCTGTGTCAGGACCGCACCCACGCCGTAATCGCTCGCATCTGTATGCACTTGGAACGGCTGCGTATAATCCGGGCACGACAATATAGGAGAAGATACTAAGGCTTCCTTTAGCGTACGGAAGGCGACTTCAGCATCGGTAGACCAGTTAAAAGGGGGTGAGTTTTTAGCTTGTGAAGTAAGTTTATTTAGAGGTGCAGCTATAGAACTGAAATTTGGAATAAAACGGCGATACCATGATGCCGTTCCAATAAACCGACGAACTTCCTTGCGATTAGTAGGAGTTGGATAGTTAATGATTGCCTCAATCTTTTCTGGGTTCGGTTGTAGTCCATTTCCATCTACTACATATCCTAAATAACTCAGTCTATTTCTGAAGAATTGACACTTTTGGTAACCAATGGTTAAGTTTGCCATTTTAAGTTTCTCTAGAACTCTAACTAATAGGGAGATATGTTCTTCAAAGGTCGATGAGACAATGATAATGTCGTCGATGTAGACAAAGACTTTATGCTCAAAATCAGGCCCATAGAACAACATATCAACCAGTCGTTGTTGCGTCGCTGGAGCATTGGTTAAGCCAAAGGGCATAGAAACAAACTGAAAGGTACCACGCGAAGGAATATAAAACGCCGTTTTACACCGGTCTTCTTCCTTAATAGGAATTTGCCAAAAACTCTTTGACAAGTCTAAACTAGAGAGATATTTAGCGTCACGCAGATTGTCGAGTATCTCAGAAATGTATGGAATACTGTAAGCATCCTTGATGGTAACTGCATTCAATTTACGGCTATCTAAGCAGAATCTCATTTCGCCATTTTTTTTAGGTGTCAACAGAACAGGGGACGACCAAGGGCTCTCGCAAGGTTCTACCACGTTTTCACGCAACATTTCATCAAGCTGAGTGTTTAGTATTCTTTGTTTTTCAGGAGACATTCTGTAGTATCTTTGTCGAACAGGAACAGCATTACCGGTATCTATATTGTGAGCAATTAGAGAAGTGCGGCCTAGACCACGTTCTTCATATGAAATGTTACGAAACTGCGCAGTGATATGATCAGCCGTAACTTTTTGCTCAGGCGAAAGATGATCATAGTCACATAAGTGTGTAGGTTGAGGGTCTAGTGATAGAGAGGCTAATTTATCAACATCCCTAGGTAAAATTACGGAATCTAGTTTTTTAGGAAACAATTCGAAAATTCTCCAGAAGTCCATGCCTAATATCAAGGAGTTTTCGACTTCTGGTACGACGTAGGCCTTCAAGATGTGGGTTTGATCTAAGAACGAGACAGGCAGATTGATCATACCAATATTGTTTAGTCTATGCCTGCCAGCTGCGAATAAATTTATCGTATCCGTACTGTTGAGCTTGAAACCCGCATCCAAGAAAACTTTATGATAGTTATTACCTAGAATTGTATAACCACTACCCGTATCTAACAAACCATGGATAGTTTTACCATTAATCTGAACTGAGACATACGGTCTGTTATGTATATTATCTGAATCGTGGATTGCAGTGACTGAATAGCAAGTGAAAAATTTAGATATGAAGTTGAGCCAAGATTTCCACTCTGAATCACTAAAGTTTTCACTAGATTTTTTAGAAAGATTATGTACACTACAATCCACTGAATTTAGTTTTTTGCATCTTTAGGATTACAGGATTTACAATCAGGATAGCGTACACCTTTATTACCACATTTAAAACAGATAGGGAAGTGTGGCTGTTTGCATTCTTTCAAAGAGTGTGTATCAGTGCGACACCTAGGACAGTACTTACGCGAGTTACTAGCAGTGTTGACATTTTTTGTACTGTTTGCTGTCGCTTGTACAGCATTAGTAGTAGTAGGCTTTTCCTCTGTAGTTTTAGATTTGTTGTAGTTGTAAGAGCTCGAGTAGTTAGGATATTTGTTTTGATTATAGTAGTTTTTCTGTTTTTCATTTGAATTTGTATTTTGGTAGTTTTTATTTGTGTAGTAGATATTATTTTTATGATATTTAGTGTAGGCAAATTCTGGGGCTAGAGTCTCAGAAGTCACCCTAGGCGGTTCATGAAACAAGGATAAGCGTGACTGAATGTCCTCATAGTTTGTGCAAAGGGTTTTTAATGTCTTTAGGTCCTTGATCTCAGGTGAAGCGGCTAGGGTGCTGGCATAACATGGCCGGATGTTATGTAAGATAATTTCGAGTTTTTCTTCCTCAGACAACGGTTTAACCAATCGCGAAAACATGCCATGCATAATAGACAAGTAAATAGAAATGTTTTCTTGTTCCCCTTGCGTACGATATTTTATTTCATTAGTCAGGCGATAGTCGTAATTCTTTGGACTAAAGTCTTTTTTTAATAGGACGACGACATCGTCCCAGCTTTGAAAACTTTCTTTATTGCAACGGAACCAATGTAATGCGTCATCAGTGAAAATCTCGTAGGCAAACTTCAATACACGATCCTTTGATATATTCCTAACCTCTACGAATTCTTCAACTCTTTGAATGAAAGAAAAAACGCAGGCTTTTCCAGAGTACTTTAGTTTTGCCAAGTCAGAAGTCAGGTTACGATCACAGTGGAGTACCGCCGTAGCTTCAGGTTCCAAAACTGAGACTGCATTTGCATTTGAGGTTGATGCCGGCCTCAACGTCGTAATTTCTTTGTATTGGTTGTTAAAGGTAGTGCAATAATTTTTGTGCTGGTCAACTAACGTGGCACTAACGTTTGAGATACGCCTTAATCTGTGATATATGTGGTGTAGTAGATTTTCGGTACGCAAGAACAGGGTCTTATCAAATTTAGATTTGAGGGATGCTAGCATCGTTTGGGATTTTGTTAGACTGTCTTTAACAGCATCAAGGTCAACCGCAGGCTCTAAATGTGATTCCAAAATGTCCTCAGGAGGTATGGCCAATTTTACTATCTGGCTTCGGAGGTCCTGCACCGAACCAGTTGAACCACCTCTAAGGATCACCTCATATTCAAGCTCAGCTTTTTGTAGTGACAAATATTTAATTGGGTACGACATGTTTAAATCTTAACGTAAAAAGTGTGTGTTTTGATTACAATTTATTAAAAAGCAGTTAGGTTTAGTTGCTAAGTAAGTGGAATGTGAGATACGATAGAATTTTAAAATTATTTTAAATCGGAATAAGTGAAGTGTAGTGTTTTTTTTTTTTTTTTTTTTTTAAACAAGAATTTTGCTATAACTATATGAAGTGATAAACTGACAACCACGTACCAAACAACTGCTCAAATCAGACTTAAAAACTAGATGAATTACAAGTGCTAATATTAGAAAGCCACCAACACCAATGAAAACCAAGAGGAGAAAAAGGCCAAGGACTTGCTTCAATAATGCACAGCTCAGAAATAACCAGTATGGGCGCCAATGTGACGTTTAGCGTCGCATGAAGTAGGTAGATTGCAAAATGAGACGAAAGAAAACTAACCAGAGTAAATTTTACGAAATATAATTTTAAAAAAATAAAAAAACTAAAGGAAAGACAAGGTCGTGGATCTTTTCTGAGCTGGCAATTAACAGTGGTGAAACGAGTCCTTGATAGGGGTCACTTCCCTGCACTACGTCGCAGAACGTCGAACTTGGAGGTGGCCGTCTTCAAAAAAAAGGGTTCCGGATCCAGCACGGGAACCTTCCGGAACGAAGCGGAGCATGCGAATTCAGGTTGGTAGGTTCCGACTCCAACCCCGGACTTGGTCCCTGGAATTCCGGTAAAAATGGCCATTTCAAGAAAAGTCCAATTTTGTACAAGTGACTGCGACATCCGGATTTTAGGCCAAATTAATACGCTAATGAGAAAGTAGGCTGGTGTAGTGAACCCCAAAGAATTAAAAGGTGATCAATGATGTGGCAGTCACAAGTAGAATCATCATTTTAAATTTAAAACGAAGAAGAAAATGAAGTTAAATTTACTAAATGTACTTCTACAACTAAAGCTTTATTAATGCATGTCAACTACAATTTGGCATGTAATTTTATACATTTAAATTAGAATTAAGCCTAACTTTGATTATAATCTACAAGATTTTTATAAAGTGGGTAGACTCATATTTCCAGAAGGTTCGAGAAGCTTGTTATTTCCAGCGTTATTTTTATAGGAAAATTACAGTTAATAAGCAGATAGTGATAGCCAAATGTACCCAGAAAGAACTAAATGAAAATGTGATGGCAAGAAGAAAATGATTCCTTAATTTACTACTATGAAAGTTACCTATCTCTTAAAACTACAAAATATTCAAAACACTCACCCTATTTGGGGAAATACTGGAACTTAACACATTTAATATTAGAATAAATTTTACACCATATTAAAAATTTGTCACATCATGACTGTAAAATTGTATCTTTGAATTTAGTAGGTAGCAATGTCTCGGACGCGTATGTGTCTCATTAGCTGGCCGGTTCACATCGCTTATCGCGAGCCGGGTGACGTAGTCCTTTGTATTCGCATCTAGTTTTACCTAATAGCAAATGCAGTCGTCAATTCTGTTTGTTCGTAGATTTATTTTGTATATATTAGTTTTCAAGGTTTTTGTGTATATTTTTTTAGATAATAAGTATGAAATGTGTATTATAGTAGTTTATAGTTATATTTAGGTTTAAGTTTATTTCTTATTTTGTAGAATTTTAATTGGAAATAACGGTAAACCGTTACAATGTATTTATTTGACTCAAGATAGTACTCAGGGTCTGATGATGGAGCCGGAAGGTGGTCACCGGTACCAATCAACCATGCAACTAAACCACTTCGTGTTTAGGCTCGTTTTATTCATCTCAACAAGATCTTTGACACAAGATAGTACTCAGGGTCTGATGATGGAGCCGGAAGGTGGTCACCGGTACCAATCAACCATGCAACTAAACCACTTCGTGTTTGGGCTCGTTTGATTCGGCTCAACAAGATCTTTGACTTAAGATAGTACTCAGGGTCTGATGATGGAGCCGGAAGGTGGTCACCAGTACCAATCAACAATGCAACTAAACCACTTCGTGTTTAGGCTCGTTTTATTCGTCTCAACAAGATCTTTGACTAAAGATAGTACTCAGGGTCTGATGATGGAGCCGGAAGGTGGTCACCGGTACCAATCAACCATGCAACTAAACCACTTCGTGTTTGGGCTCGTTTGATTCGTCTCAACAAGATCTTTGGCACAAGATAATACTCAGGGTCTGATGATGGAGCCGGAAGGTGGTCACCGGTACCAATCAACCATGCAACTAAACCACTTCGTGTTTAGGCTCGTTTGATTCGTCTCAACAAGATCTTTGACACAAGATAGTACTCAGGGTCTGATGATGGAGCCGGCAGGTGGTCACCGGCAGGGTTGGGCAGTATTTCAATTACATGTATTTAAAATACGTATTTGAAATACATTTTTGTATTTTGTATTTGTATTTCAAATACTACCTGGAAAAGTATTTTGTATTTGGTATTTCAAATACTGAACTCACATGTATTTTGTATTTTGTATTTCAAATACTTCAAGCATCAAAATACATTTCTACAAAATACATTTAATTAAATTCTATAATCCTAAAATGGAACGTTTATTTAAATATAATGTACGACTTGTACGAGGGCAAATACAATGCGCGAGCTATTCTGCGCGGAACTTTTCGTCAACAGCCAGGGTATAGGGTCATTGCAGTAGTTTCCGTCCATGCTCTAGTTTTAGACTACTTGACGGATTAGCAAATAATATATTTCATTTTTAATTTACTACTTGCGAAATATAATTTTGATATCATCATCATCGTAGTCATGGCAAAGTCGATGGAGGAACTCAGCATGATGCTCGATGACCTCAACCGAGTTTCACAACGGGTGGGCTTGAAAATGAACATGGACAAGACGAAACTTATGTCAAATGCCAATGTTGTGCCCATCCCAGTCTCTGTACTCGAAGTTGTTGACTCGTACATCTACCTAGGACAAGTAGTCCAATTAGGTAGGTCCAACTTCGAGAAAGAGGTCAACCGCCGAATCCAACTCGGTTGGGCAGCGTTCGGGAAACTACGTAATGTCTTTTCGTCCGACATACCTCAGTGCCTCAAGACGAAAGTCTTTAATCAATGTGTGTTACCAGTGATGACTTACGGCTCCGAAACGTGGTCTTTCACTATCGGCCTCATCTCAAAACTCAAAGTCGCTCAACGAGCTATGGAGAGGGCTATGCTCGGAGTTTCTCTACGTGATCGAATCAGAAATGAGGAGATCCGTAGACGAACTAAAGTAACCGACATAGCCCACCGGATTAGCAAGCTGAAGTGGCAATGGGCAGGCCACATTGCACGCAGAGAAGATGGCCGATGGGGTCGAAAAGTGCTCGAGTGGAGACCACGGACTAGCAAGCGCAGCGTAGGACGTCCACCCACAAGAAGGACAGACGATCTTGTTAAGGTCGCCGGAAGTCGCTGGATGCGGGTCGCTTCCAACCGGCACGTATGGAGGTCCAAGGGGAAAGGCCTATGTTCAGCAGTGGACGTCTTATGGCTGAGATGATGATGATGATGATGATGATCATCATCATCATCATCAGCCTGCTCTCGTCCACTGCTGGACATAGGCCTCTCCTATTGCACGCCATTGAGCACGATTTGCGGCAACTCTGAACCAGCTCTTGCCAGCCGCCTTGCGAAGGTCATCGCTCCATCTAGTCTTAGGGCGTCCTACGCTACGTTTGCCGATGCGCGGTCTCCACTCGAGAACTCGTCTACCCCAACGGTTATCGGTTCTACGGCTAATATGACCGGCCCACTGCCACTTCAGCTTGCTAATCCGGTGGGCTATGTCGACGACTTTAGTTCTCTGACGGATAACTTCATTTCGAATACGATCCCTCAGAGAGACTCCGAGCATAGCCCTTTCCATAGCTCGCTGAGCGACTTTGAATTTATGGACCAGTCCTGGTCTATCCATAATTTTGATATGTAGACAGATATATATATTGTTTCGACATTAAGGATTGAAATCAGTCCAAATCTGTGCAGCAATGTAGGTTTATATTCAAATTTCGTCAAGTGGACGAAAACTAGCGAAATGACCCTATAAGTTTTTAGGAAAGGATATTCGTTAAAAAAAACTAAATGATTAAACAAAAAAATTGAAAGGTATTTTGTATTTGAAATACATTATTTTAAACACTGTAATTTGTATTTTGTATTTCAAATACCCGTCACCAAAGTAATTTGTATTTGGTATTTCAAATACTTTTAAAAATGTATTTTGTAATTTGTATTTGAAATACGTGGAAGCCAGTATTTTGCCCAACCCTGGTCACCGGTACCAATCAACCATGCCACTAAACCACTTCGTGTTTAGGCTCGTTTTATTCGTTTCTATAAGATCTTTGACACAAGATAGTACTCAGGGTCTGATGTTGGAGCCGGAAGGTGGTCACCGGTACCAATCAACCATGCAACTAAACTACTTCGTGTTTAGGCTCGTTTGATTCGTCTCAACAAGACCTTGGACACAAGATAGTACTCAGGATCTGATGATGGAGCTGGAAGGTGGCCACGGGTACCAGTCTACCGTGTAACTGAACCACTTCGTGTTTGGGCTCGTTTGATTTGTCGCAACAAGATCTTTGACACAAGGTAGTACTGAGGGTCTGATGATGGATCCGGAAGGTGGTGACCGGTACCAATCAACCATGCAACTAAACTACTTCGTGTTTGGCTTCGTTCGATTCGTCGCAACAAGATCTTTGACACAAGTTAGTACTCAGGGTCTGATGATGGAGCTGGACTGTGGCCACGGGTACCAGTCTACCATGTAACTGAACCACGTCGTGTTTGGGCTCGTTTGATTTGTCGCAACAAGATCTTTGACACAAGGTAGTACTGAGGGTCTGATGATGGATCCGGAAGGTGGTCACCGGTACCAATCAACCATGCAACTAAACCACTTCGTGTTTGGCTTCGTTCGATTCGTCGCAACAAGATCTTTGACACAAGTTAGTACTCAGAGCGCGAAGGTGGCGACGGGTACCTGTCTGTCATCATCAGCTCCATCATCAGACCCTGAGTAGTATCTTGTGTCAAACATCTTATTGCGACGAATCAAACGAGCCCAAACACGAAGTGGTTTAGTTGCATGGTTGATTGGTACCGGTGACCACCTTCCGGCTCCAACATCAGACCCTGAGTACTATCTTGTGTCAAAGATCTTGTTGAAACGAATAAAACGAGCCTAAACACGAAATGGTTTAGTTGCATGGTTGATTGGTACCGGTGACCACCTTCCAGCTCCATCATCAGACTCTGAGTATCACCTAGTGTCAAAGATCTTGTTGAGACGAATCAAACGATCCTAAACACGATGTGGTTTAGTTGCAGGGTTGATTGGTAATGGTACCTTCCAGCTCCATCATCAGACCCTGAGTACTGTCTTGTGTCAAAGATCTTGTTGAGACGAATCAAACGAGCCCAAACACGAAGTTGTTTAGTTACATGATAGACTGGTACCCGTGGCCACCTTCAAGCTCCATCATCAGACCCTGTGTATCTTCAGTGTCAAAGATCTTGTTGAGACGAATCAAACGAGCCTAATCATGTTACTACATGGTTGATTGGTATCCGTGACCACCTTAATCATCATCAGATCCTCAGTACCAGTTCGTTTTTAAACCCTCGTTGATACAAACTTTACAACCTATAGGTTCCAAATGCAATGACGAAACATGTAAATAAGCGAGTAGGTACCTATAATTTCTTTCGAGTAATATACCTTCATAAGTACAAGTATGGGGCTATTCATAAATTACGTCGTTTCAAATGGGAGGAGTGGGGGGGTCTGGACATCGGATGATGGTAACATGACGTAGGAGGAAACAGATTCATCCGAAGCTTGATTTTTGGATGATTTGAGGGGAGGGGGGGGGGGGGGGGGGTCAAAAATCGTCAAAAATAGATGACGTAATTTATGAACAGCCCCTATGTACATTTGCACTGCATTTAGTATTTTCGTACTTACCAAATAACAGTTTTAGAACTTTAAAAGTTAAGTACAGTTAGTGTTGTTATGGTTGATTTCAATATGCTTCGCGAAGGATCAAGAATGTTTAATCCATCATTGTAGTGCGAGTGTGGTAGAAGGGATCGGCGTACTGAGCTCGCACGGCCTGCCGCAGCGCGTAAAATACCTAAACTCGCTCAACGCCGAAATGTAATAGCGCTCTTAAGCACAGTACGGTTACCATCAGGGCCCAGTTTTATAAAGTTACAAGTTACAGGTTACAAGAGTACAGGCTACAGGCACCTGTAATGCACTGTGAACGGCTACAGGTGTTTTATAAATGCACATTGATAATTACAGTTGTAAAGAACCACGGTCAATCTCGATTACATGTGAAATCTACAGGTGTGAAGGACATCACTATTTAAAAAAACGTCTGTCATAGATACTCTGTGCTCTACTAAATGCTGTGTAAGCTGTGTTATTGTTTGCTGTAAAATATTAATTATTGGAAAAATGCCCAGAAATTAAAATGAAAAATCGAGTGGTTGAGAGCGGTGTTCGATGCCAAGGATATACTTTTCGGGCCGTTTTCAGATTCAGATTAAGTTAGATTTCATGAAATATTTACCTAATAAGTAAATAAATACTGTTTCACATTACATTATAAAATGTATCGCTTCGGTAGCGGCTCAAACATAAGTACGCTGTGTATCGAAAATTATGAATAGTACACTTTACCATAATGTGAATGCACTATACTTAAATAAAGAGACGAATGCTAATAAATCAACGACAAATATCGGCACCAATCCTTTTCCGTTTCCTAGTAGATAAAATAAAACGATATATCAATAAAATCAATATCAAACATATTGTCACTTTATTTCCTATTTACTATATACTTCAGATACATTAACAAAAACTGATGAGGTCAGTGCATGGAAAAATATGCATGCCCTGGCAAAATCGTTGGCGTTGGTGCCTAACAATAAAGAGTAAAGTTTAAAATCGCTCAGAAAACGAATAATTTTAATTAAAAATTAAGAATTACAGGACTCAAGACGTATGTCAGTTTTTGTTACAAGTGTACCAATCTACACTTGTAATTTACAATATTTTTATAAAACGCTTGTTCGATTATGAGTTTAAAACTATTAAACTCCCATATTTTCGTCTATGGTTGAGCTACAGGCACTTGTACCTGTAACCTGTAAAATTGTAACACAGTACTTTTATAAAACGCAAATTGTAAAAAACGGAGCAAGTGTTGCCAGTAAACGCCTGTAAACTTGTAACTTGTAACTTTATAAAACTGGGCCCAGTTTGTCACTGACGTAAACGCCGTCGAGGACGTAATTTACTTTCTATACATCCCGCTCGCACTCGCATATTAGTGCAAACGGGATGTATAGAAAGTAAATTACGTTCTCGACGGCGTTTATGTCAGTGAGAAACTGATGGTAACCGTCCAGTTCGCTAAATTTAACGCTGACGTGGGGGTCTTATCCATTGCTAAATAAAATTCGTTGCACCAACTATAAAATAACAAATAACTATTATAGATGGTCAAGCAAATCTTTTTAGTAGAAAAAGGCGCGAAATTCAAATTTTGTGAGACGATATCCCTTCGCGCCTACATTTTTCAAATTTGCCGCCTTTTTCTACTGACAAGATCTGCTTGACCAACTATATAATAGATAATCATGTTGCCGTATTATGGCTCCTCTACACGATGCGCCAATGTCAGCCAATCCAAGGGACGTAGCTATGCGGTAGAATGAGATAGCAATATCACTTGCTCCCTCTAACGCATAAATGCGTCCCTTGGATTGGCCGACGTTGGCCCATCGTGTAGAGGAGCCATTATGAACGCAATCCTTCCAATTTTTTTTTGAGGGAATTATTTATTTATATAGCAACCCAGTCATAAATGCCAAAGTAAGTTGTCAACTTGTCGAAATTCTCAACAACTGACAACGAGATAAGTTTGTAGGCGAGAACTAAACTTTCTGTGCAGATTTTAAATCAACAATTCCTGAATGTTTATCTTAAAAACAATGTAAATCATCTGTAAAGATGCACAAGGGCTAATGTTGATGATGATCACGGGCTTCACGCTTCGAACAACACCGGCTTCTGACAAGGCTTCACGGCACTTTAAAGCGAAATTTCTGACGATTATTTAAAGTCCAAGTACTTTCCAAGCTATAGCCACACTGAAGAAGGCAGTTGGCAACCTGAAGACCAAGAAGCTGGGTTGGTTAGAGTAGGGCTACCTCGTTTCACGCAAAATAGGCACCGTAGATGTCGATTTGCGGAAAATGTCCAGCAAAACTAACTAAGCTATAGCCGGAATCAGACAACGAGCTACATGGCTGGTAAGTTATCTTGTTTGTTTAATACTTATCACTTACTACTTCGCCATGCCTTTAGCTTTATTTACCTTTGAGCTGTGAACTGGCTCTGAAGCAAAATTCATAACCTTTCTGTTTCTGCGGCATTTTTTCTTTCTCACCCAGGCAGTTCAGGCTCAATTTGCAATAACATTTCCGACATAATTGTGCATACCTAACTAGTAGGATAACATTCAGGTTACTTTTGTACTTTAATTTAAAGCTGCTTGTTCTAAGCATTTTCTACCTAGGCGAAGAGAAACACAAAATATTTTTACATAATAATAACATGATGTTGCTTTCTTTTCAGGATTGATTTTAATACAAGATGAAAGGAATGTACAAGTGAATCAACTCAAGAATATGAATGTCAAATGCATATAGGCAGAATTAAATTTTAGTCGTTTAAAGTGAATGGAAGAAACTTATTGTATAATTAAAAATAAAGTATTATAAATATTATCTTATTTTCATTTTTGATAATAAAATATGTTTCTAAGTACCTTATCTAACTTTATTTATCTCACACTGGTATAAGTATTCTCTTTAGACTGCAAATTGACTCATGAAGGTAAGAGATTATCCGGAGAGCTTATTTCAATAACCAATTTATATCAAAATCATAAGTATTTATATTTTGTATCATAACATATATTTAATGTAATTATTTCCTTTCCTTCTTGGGTGGAGACAAATAATCTATATAAACATTGGTTATTGTGAAGTTTCATAGCATAGTAAGTATAGGTCTACCACTTATGTCATATTGTTGGTTAGGAAGTTGCATGGTGATTTTCTAGCAGAAGACAGTTTTGAGACTGAAACTAGTATAAGCTACTTTATTTATCTTAGGTTAGGGTTATATAATATGAATATAAAAGTAAAATACAAAAAACACTTACAAAACAATAAAAAATACATATAAAAACCCTAACCTAGGGTGCCGCCGGCAGCGGGGCAAGGCCCAAGCTGCCGGT
This sequence comes from Cydia splendana, assembly GCF_910591565.1. Taxonomy (NCBI): domain Eukaryota; kingdom Metazoa; phylum Arthropoda; class Insecta; order Lepidoptera; family Tortricidae; genus Cydia; species Cydia splendana. The sequence goes on along the minus strand of NC_085967.1, from coordinate 650,895 downwards.
GGTCAGGGCTGCAGAGAGAGGAACTGGACTGTCTTGGGGTGAAGATAAATTATCTATGTAAACATGCATGGCCTATTGCTATTGCAAAGTTTCTGACATGAGGATGGTAAACTAAATAAAATAAATATAACAAAGGGGTTTTTCTTGTGACTGTACTCATTGAAGTAGGTTAGGTTTTTTAGTGTTTAAGGAATTGTATAGACAAGTGAAAAATATGGGTGCATACATCTTACTCAAAAATATGTCCCTAAAGCTCTTTTATTAGCATATTCAGAACTTTGGAATATTCCTGAGTAAGATGTACACATACACACCCATATTTTTACACTATAGTACAGTCAATGTCAAAGATATGTTTACACTTTTGCACCTTGCTCTTTTGTAATACTTAAGGCAAAAAATGTAAACATATCTTTGATGTCGACTGTACATATATCTACATGGCCTGGGTTACATAGGTAGATAATTATGTTACAGTGTATTTTATTCATTTGATTTATATGTAACTTACAAGTCATATTCTATTTAATTTGTAAGTAAGTAAGTAGACATGCTTGTAGTGTGTAGATAGGGAAATTGTTTGCCTAGGTCAAACCTACCAACCTACTCAACTTATCTCATGTATATTCCATATTTCTAGAAATAAGATTGATACCTGCCTCCGCACTTCCGCAGTCAAACTACATATGTAGTTTTGTGGGCTTAATTGCTACATCTAACTGTTTATTGTTATTCTTATAAATAAAATAATAAGATCATGACTATAAGTAAGTAGCTATTGTAAGATCTTAACCCTCTGGTATATTTTGCAATAGACTACAACCATTGTACACTGTAGATGTCTTTCATTTAGAAGCAGCACATGATTAAAACCCCACTACTTTTGTAATGAAATAATTTAGGTATTAGTAATATTGGGTAAAGTCTTAGTATGAAACAAGTTGTTTTAAAATTTGTTTCATGTATTCAGATGTACTTGCAGAGAGTATAGTTATTGTTTCATAGGCTTATGAATAACATATGTTGTAAAAGCAAATAAAACACAAATAAGTAGGTATGAACTGAAACATTATACTTAATCATTTTTGCATCACACATTTTTCTAACCTATTTGGCCGCACTAAGTCTGTAGTTGTCCCAATACTCTTCACACTGAAATACTTGATTTAATATTTCGCACCTTGTTTTATGTATGTTTACTGTTCTGAATTAGGTAGTTCACTTTTGTTGCGGGTTCCGATTTTGAGAGGTCAACTTTGGGACCATCGTTCACGATTCGTGCCCGAATATAGTTGTCATCTTGCTGTTTTCGATTAGTTCACCAGTGTTTCCAAAGGATTTATCATTTGTATCTTGATTCCAATAAACAGAGAGCCAATTTTAATGACCATTCTGCAGACAAGTAAGTATTGTTCATTACATGCCCTTGGGTTACAATATCTTATGGGACGTATTTGTTAAGCTGCGATAGCATCAATCTGGTCTTATCTTCAACTGAAACTCATTCTGTTCGCGATTTAGACTTAATAAAAGCACGTTTCTTTTAATATCTGAATAAATTAAGGTATTCATGAAACACAAGTCACACATTTTTGCGTTTAGAAACTTCCACATTATTATAAAGCCGGTAATTCTATATACGCCACGCCTCTAGCCGCGTCATATTCGGGTCTAAAAATCAAATGGATTGATCGCGCCCGTTCCGCGCCGCGCCGCGCCGCCGCCGCGCCGCTTCGCCATCGCGTCAAATTCGCTCACCTAGGACACTTCCATATGCAACAACGGTTTGTTTTCTCCGTGCCGCGTCTCGCCGCGCCGCGCCGCCCGACATTCGCGTGCAAATCGCGCCGCGCCGCGTTGGCAACGAGATCGCTTACGTAGGACACTTCTATGGGTATCAAAGGATTGATTTAGCCGCGCCGCGCCGCGCCGCGCCGCGTTCGCGCGTTGTTCGCCTACGTAAGACGTAGCGTTACGTAGGCGAACAACGCGCGAACGCGTCGCGGCGCGGCGCGGCGCGGCGCGTTCACGCGTTGTTCGCCTACGTAAGACGTAGCGTTACGTAGGCGAACAACGCGCGAACGCGGCGCGGCGCGGCGCGGCGCGGCTAAATCAATCCTTTGATACCCATAGAAGTGTCCTACGTAAGCGATCTCGTTGCCAACGCGGCGCGGCGCGATTTGCACGCGAATGTCGGGCGGCGCGGCGCGGCGAGACGCGGCACGGAGAAAACAAACCGTTGTTGCATATGGAAGTGTCCTAGGTGAGCGAATTTGACGCGATGGCGAAGCGGCGCGGCGGCGGCGCGGCGCGGCGCGGAACGGGCGCGATCAATCCATTTGATTTTTAGACCCGAATATGACGCGGCTAGAGGCGTGGCGTATATAGAATTACCGGCTTTATAATAATGTGGAAGTTTCTAAACGCAAAAATGTGTGACTTGTGTTTCATGAATACCTTAATTTATTCAGATATTAAAAGAAACGTGCTTTTATTAAGTCTAAATCGCGAACAGAATGAGTTTCAGTTGAAGATAAGACCAGATTGATGCTATCGCAGCTTAACAAATACGTCCCATAAGATATTGTAACCCAAGGGCATGTAATGAACAATACTTACTTGTCTGCAGAATGGTCATTAAAATTGGCTCTCTGTTTATTGGAATCAAGATACAAATGATAAATCCTTTGGAAACACTGGTGAACTAATCGAAAACAGCAAGATGACAACTATATTCGGGCACGAATCGTGAACGATGGTCCCAAAGTTGACCTCTCAAAATCGGAACCCGCAACAAAAGTGAACTACCTAATTCAGAACAGTAAACATACATAAAACAAGGTGCGAAATATTAAATCAAGTATTTCAGTGTGAAGAGTATTGGGACAACTACAGACTTAGTGCGGCCAAATAGGTTAGAAAAATGTGTGATGCAAAAATGATTAAGTATAATGTTTCAGTTCATACCTACTTATTTGTGTTTTATTTGCTTTTACAACATATGTTATTCATAAGCCTATGAAACAATAACTATACTCTCTGCAAGTACATCTGAATACATGAAACAAATTTTAAAACAACTTGTTTCATACTAAGACTTTACCCAATATTACTAATACCTAAATTATTTCATTACAAAAGTAGTGGGGTTTTAATCATGTGCTGCTTCTAAATGAAAGACATCTACAGTGTACAATGGTTGTAGTCTATTGCAAAATATACCAGAGGGTTAAGATCTTACAATAGCTACTTACTTATAGTCATGATCTTATTATTTTATTTATAAGAATAACAATAAACAGTTAGATGTAGCAATTAAGCCCACAAAACTACATATGTAGTTTGACTGCGGAAGTGCGGAGGCAGGTATCAATCTTATTTCTAGAAATATGGAATATACATGAGATAAGTTGAGTAGGTTGGTAGGTTTGACCTAGGCAAACAATTTCCCTATCTACACACTACAAGCATGTCTACTTACTTACTTACAAATTAAATAGAATATGACTTGTAAGTTACATATAAATCAAATGAATAAAATACACTGTAACATAATTATCTACCTATGTAACCCAGGCCATGTAGATATATGTACAGTCGACATCAAAGATATGTTTACATTTTTTGCCTTAAGTATTACAAAAGAGCAAGGTGCAAAAGTGTAAACATATCTTTGACATTGACTGTACTATAGTGTAAAAATATGGGTGTGTATGTGTACATCTTACTCAGGAATATTCCAAAGTTCTGAATATGCTAATAAAAGAGCTTTAGGGACATATTTTTGAGTAAGATGTATGCACCCATATTTTTCACTTGTCTATACAATTCCTTAAACACTAAAAAACCTAACCTACTTCAATGAGTACAGTCACAAGAAAAACCCCTTTGTTATATTTATTTTATTTAGTTTACCATCCTCATGTCAGAAACTTTGCAATAGCAATAGGCCATGCATGTTTACATAGATAATTTATCTTCACCCCAAGACAGTCCAGTTCCTCTCTCTGCAGCCCTGACCACCGGCAGCTTGGGCCTTGCCCCGCTGCCGGCGGCACCCTAGGTTAGGGTTTTTATATGTATTTTTTATTGTTTTGTAAGTGTTTTTTGTATTTTACTTTTATATTCATATTATATAACCCTAACCTAAGATAAATAAAGTAGCTTATACTAGTTTCAGTCTCAAAACTGTCTTCTGCTAGAAAATCACCATGCAACTTCCTAACCAACAATATGACATAAGTGGTAGACCTATACTTACTATGCTATGAAACTTCACAATAACCAATGTTTATATAGATTATTTGTCTCCACCCAAGAAGGAAAGGAAATAATTACATTAAATATATGTTATGATACAAAATATAAATACTTATGATTTTGATATAAATTGGTTATTGAAATAAGCTCTCCGGATAATCTCTTACCTTCATGAGTCAATTTGCAGTCTAAAGAGAATACTTATACCAGTGTGAGATAAATAAAGTTAGATAAGGTACTTAGAAACATATTTTATTATCAAAAATGAAAATAAGATAATATTTATAATACTTTATTTTTAATTATACAATAAGTTTCTTCCATTCACTTTAAACGACTAAAATTTAATTCTGCCTATATGCATTTGACATTCATATTCTTGAGTTGATTCACTTGTACATTCCTTTCATCTTGTATTAAAATCAATCCTGAAAAGAAAGCAACATCATGTTATTATTATGTAAAAATATTTTGTGTTTCTCTTCGCCTAGGTAGAAAATGCTTAGAACAAGCAGCTTTAAATTAAAGTACAAAAGTAACCTGAATGTTATCCTACTAGTTAGGTATGCACAATTATGTCGGAAATGTTATTGCAAATTGAGCCTGAACTGCCTGGGTGAGAAAGAAAAAATGCCGCAGAAACAGAAAGGTTATGAATTTTGCTTCAGAGCCAGTTCACAGCTCAAAGGTAAATAAAGCTAAAGGCATGGCGAAGTAGTAAGTGATAAGTATTAAACAAACAAGATAACTTACCAGCCATGTAGCTCGTTGTCTGATTCCGGCTATAGCTTAGTTAGTTTTGCTGGACATTTTCCGCAAATCGACATCTACGGTGCCTATTTTGCGTGAAACGAGGTAGCCCTACTCTAACCAACCCAGCTTCTTGGTCTTCAGGTTGCCAACTGCCTTCTTCAGTGTGGCTATAGCTTGGAAAGTACTTGGACTTTAAATAATCGTCAGAAATTTCGCTTTAAAGTGCCGTGAAGCCTTGTCAGAAGCCGGTGTTGTTCGAAGCGTGAAGCCCGTGATCATCATCAACATTAGCCCTTGTGCATCTTTACAGATGATTTACATTGTTTTTAAGATAAACATTCAGGAATTGTTGATTTAAAATCTGCACAGAAAGTTTAGTTCTCGCCTACAAACTTATCTCGTTGTCAGTTGTTGAGAATTTCGACAAGTTGACAACTTACTTTGGCATTTATGACTGGGTTGCTATATAAATAAATAATTCCCTCAAAAAAAAATTGGAAGGATTGCGTTCATAATGGCTCCTCTACACGATGGGCCAACGTCGGCCAATCCAAGGGACGCATTTATGCGTTAGAGGGAGCAAGTGATATTGCTATCTCATTCTACCGCATAGCTACGTCCCTTGGATTGGCTGACATTGGCGCATCGTGTAGAGGAGCCATAATACGGCAACATGATTATCTATTATATAGTTGGTCAAGCAGATCTTGTCAGTAGAAAAAGGCGGCAAATTTGAAAAATGTAGGCGCGAAGGGATATCGTCTCACAAAATTTGAATTTCGCGCCTTTTTCTACTAAAAAGATTTGCTTGACCATCTATAATAGTTATTTGTTATTTTATAGTTGGTGCAACGAATTTTATTTAGCAATGGATAAGACCCCCACGTCAGCGTTAAATTTAGCGAACTGGACGGTTACCATCAGTTTCTCACTGACATAAACGCCGTCGAGAACGTAATTTACTTTCTATACATCCCGTTTGCACTAATATGCGAGTGCGAGCGGGATGTATAGATGGTAACCGTACTGTGCTTAAGAGCGCTATTACATTTCGGCGTTGAGCGAGTTTAGGTATTTTACGCGCTGCGGCAGGCCGTGCGAGCTCAGTACGCCGATCCCTTCTACCACACTCGCACTACAATGATGGATTAAACATTCTTGATCCTTCGCGAAGCATATTGAAATCAACCATAACAACACTAACTGTACTTAACTTTTAAAGTTCTAAAACTGTTATTTGGTAAGTACGAAAATACTAAATGCAGTGCAAATGTACATAGGGGCTGTTCATAAATTACGTCATCTATTTTTGACGATTTTTGACCCCCCCCCCCCCCCCCCCCCTCCCCTCAAATCATCCAAAAATCAAGCTTCGGATGAATCTGTTTCCTCCTACGTCATGTTACCATCATCCGATGTCCAGACCCCCCCACTCCTCCCATTTGAAACGACGTAATTTATGAATAGCCCCATACTTGTACTTATGAAGGTATATTACTCGAAAGAAATTATAGGTACCTACTCGCTTATTTACATGTTTCGTCATTGCATTTGGAACCTATAGGTTGTAAAGTTTGTATCAACGAGGGTTTAAAAACGAACTGGTACTGAGGATCTGATGATGATTAAGGTGGTCACGGATACCAATCAACCATGTAGTAACATGATTAGGCTCGTTTGATTCGTCTCAACAAGATCTTTGACACTGAAGATACACAGGGTCTGATGATGGAGCTTGAAGGTGGCCACGGGTACCAGTCTATCATGTAACTAAACAACTTCGTGTTTGGGCTCGTTTGATTCGTCTCAACAAGATCTTTGACACAAGACAGTACTCAGGGTCTGATGATGGAGCTGGAAGGTACCATTACCAATCAACCCTGCAACTAAACCACATCGTGTTTAGGATCGTTTGATTCGTCTCAACAAGATCTTTGACACTAGGTGATACTCAGAGTCTGATGATGGAGCTGGAAGGTGGTCACCGGTACCAATCAACCATGCAACTAAACCATTTCGTGTTTAGGCTCGTTTTATTCGTTTCAACAAGATCTTTGACACAAGATAGTACTCAGGGTCTGATGTTGGAGCCGGAAGGTGGTCACCGGTACCAATCAACCATGCAACTGCATGCATGCATGATGATGATGATGATCATCATCATCATCATCATCATCTCAGCCATAAGACGTCCACTGCTGAACATAGGCCTTTCCCCTTGGACCTCCATACGTGCCGGTTGGAAGCGACCCGCATCCAGCGACTTCCGGCGACCTTAACAAGATCGTCTGTCCTTCTTGTGGGTGGACGTCCTACGCTGCGCTTGCTAGTCCGTGGTCTCCACTCGAGCACTTTTCGACCCCATCGGCCATCTTCTCTGCGTGCAATGTGGCCTGCCCATTGCCACTTCAGCTTGCTAATCCGGTGGGCTATGTCGGTTACTTTAGTTCGTCTACGGATCTCCTCATTTCTGATTCGATCACGTAGAGAAACTCCGAGCATAGCCCTCTCCATAGCTCGTTGAGCGACTTTGAGTTTTGAGATGAGGCCGATAGTGAAAGACCACGTTTCGGAGCCGTAAGTCATCACTGGTAACACACATTGATTAAAGACTTTCGTCTTGAGGCACTGAGGTATGTCGGACGAAAAGACATTACGTAGTTTCCCGAACGCTGCCCAACCGAGTTGGATTCGGCGGTTGACCTCTTTCTCGAAGTTGGACCTACCTAATTGGACTACTTGTCCTAGGTAGATGTACGAGTCAACAACTTCGAGTACAGAGACTGGGATGGGCACAACATTGGCATTTGACATAAGTTTCGTCTTGTCCATGTTCATTTTCAAGCCCACCCGTTGTGAAACTCGGTTGAGGTCATCGAGCATCATGCTGAGTTCCTCCATCGACTTTGCCATGACTACGATGATGATGATATCAAAATTATATTTCGCAAGTAGTAAATTAAAAATGAAATATATTATTTGCTAATCCGTCAAGTAGTCTAAAACTAGAGCATGGACGGAAACTACTGCAATGACCCTATACCCTGGCTGTTGACGAAAAGTTCCGCGCAGAATAGCTCGCGCATTGTATTTGCCCTCGTACAAGTCGTACATTATATTTAAATAAACGTTCCATTTTAGGATTATAGAATTTAATTAAATGTATTTTGTAGAAATGTATTTTGATGCTTGAAGTATTTGAAATACAAAATACAAAATACATGTGAGTTCAGTATTTGAAATACCAAATACAAAATACTTTTCCAGGTAGTATTTGAAATACAAATACAAAATACAAAAATGTATTTCAAATACGTATTTTAAATACATGTAATTGAAATACTGCCCAACCCTGCCGGTGACCACCTGCCGGCTCCATCATCAGACCCTGAGTACTATCTTGTGTCAAAGATCTTGTTGAGACGAATCAAACGAGCCTAAACACGAAGTGGTTTAGTTGCATGGTTGATTGGTACCGGTGACCACCTTCCGGCTCCATCATCAGACCCTGAGTATTATCTTGTGCCAAAGATCTTGTTGAGACGAATCAAACGAGCCCAAACACGAAGTGGTTTAGTTGCATGGTTGATTGGTACCGGTGACCACCTTCCGGCTCCATCATCAGACCCTGAGTACTATCTTTAGTCAAAGATCTTGTTGAGACGAATAAAACGAGCCTAAACACGAAGTGGTTTAGTTGCATTGTTGATTGGTACTGGTGACCACCTTCCGGCTCCATCATCAGACCCTGAGTACTATCTTAAGTCAAAGATCTTGTTGAGCCGAATCAAACGAGCCCAAACACGAAGTGGTTTAGTTGCATGGTTGATTGGTACCGGTGACCACCTTCCGGCTCCATCATCAGACCCTGAGTACTATCTTGTGTCAAAGATCTTGTTGAGATGAATAAAACGAGCCTAAACACGAAGTGGTTTAGTTGCATGGTTGATTGGTACCGGTGACCACCTTCCGGCTCCATCATCAGACCCTGAGTACTATCTTGAGTCAAATAAATACATTGTAACGGTTTACCGTTATTTCCAATTAAAATTCTACAAAATAAGAAATAAACTTAAACCTAAATATAACTATAAACTACTATAATACACATTTCATACTTATTATCTAAAAAAATATACACAAAAACCTTGAAAACTAATATATACAAAATAAATCTACGAACAAACAGAATTGACGACTGCATTTGCTATTAGGTAAAACTAGATGCGAATACAAAGGACTACGTCACCCGGCTCGCGATAAGCGATGTGAACCGGCCAGCTAATGAGACACATACGCGTCCGAGACATTGCTACCACGGCTTTGACAGCGAGAGGTCAAATCGACTAAATTCAAAGATACAATTTTACAGTCATGATGTGACAAATTTTTAATATGGTGTAAAATTTATTCTAATATTAAATGTGTTAAGTTCCAGTATTTCCCCAAATAGGGTGAGTGTTTTGAATATTTTGTAGTTTTAAGAGATAGGTAACTTTCATAGTAGTAAATTAAGGAATCATTTTCTTCTTGCCATCACATTTTCATTTAGTTCTTTCTGGGTACATTTGGCTATCACTATCTGCTTATTAACTGTAATTTTCCTATAAAAATAACGCTGGAAATAACAAGCTTCTCGAACCTTCTGGAAATATGAGTCTACCCACTTTATAAAAATCTTGTAGATTATAATCAAAGTTAGGCTTAATTCTAATTTAAATGTATAAAATTACATGCCAAATTGTAGTTGACATGCATTAATAAAGCTTTAGTTGTAGAAGTACATTTAGTAAATTTAACTTCATTTTCTTCTTCGTTTTAAATTTAAAATGATGATTCTACTTGTGACTGCCACATCATTGATCACCTTTTAATTCTTTGGGGTTCACTACACCAGCCTACTTTCTCATTAGCGCATTAATTTGGCCTAAAATCCGGATGTCGCAGTCACTTGTACAAAATTGGACTTTTCTTGAAATGGCCATTTTTACCGGAATTCCAGGGACCAAGTCCGGGGTTGGAGTCGGAACCTACCAACCTGAATTCGCATGCTCCGCTTCGTTCCGGAAGGTTCCCGTGCTGGATCCGGAACCCTTTTTTTTGAAGACGGCCACCTCCAAGTTCGACGTTCTGCGACGTAGTGCAGGGAAGTGACCCCTATCAAGGACTCGTTTCACCACTGTTAATTGCCAGCTCAGAAAAGATCCACGACCTTGTCTTTCCTTTAGTTTTTTTATTTTTTTAAAATTATATTTCGTAAAATTTACTCTGGTTAGTTTTCTTTCGTCTCATTTTGCAATCTACCTACTTCATGCGACGCTAAACGTCACATTGGCGCCCATACTGGTTATTTCTGAGCTGTGCATTATTGAAGCAAGTCCTTGGCCTTTTTCTCCTCTTGGTTTTCATTGGTGTTGGTGGCTTTCTAATATTAGCACTTGTAATTCATCTAGTTTTTAAGTCTGATTTGAGCAGTTGTTTGGTACGTGGTTGTCAGTTTCTCACTTCATATAGTTATAGCAAAATTCTTGTTTAAAAAAAAAAAAAAAAAAAAAAACACTACACTTCACTTATTCCGATTTAAAATAATTTTAAAATTCTATCGTATCTCACATTCCACTTACTTAGCAACTAAACCTAACTGCTTTTTAATCAATTGTAATCAAAACACACACTTTTTACGTTAAGATTTAAACATGTCGTACCCAATTAAATATTTGTCACTACAAAAAGCTGAGCTTGAATATGAGGTGATCCTTAGAGGTGGTTCAACTGGTTCGGTGCAGGACCTCCGAAGCCAGATAGTAAAATTGGCCATACCTCCTGAGGACATTTTGGAATCACATTTAGAGCCTGCGGTTGACCTTGATGCTGTTAAAGACAGTCTAACAAAATCCCAAACGATGCTAGCATCCCTCAAATCTAAATTTGATAAGACCCTGTTCTTGCGTACCGAAAATCTACTACACCACATATATCACAGATTAAGGCGTATCTCAAACGTTAGTGCCACGTTAGTTGACCAGCACAAAAATTATTGCACTACCTTTAACAACCAATACAAAGAAATTACGACGTTGAGGCCGGCATCAACCTCAAATGCAAATGCAGTCTCAGTTTTGGAACCTGAAGCTACGGCGGTACTCCACTGTGATCGTAACCTGACTTCTGACTTGGCAAAACTAAAGTACTCTGGAAAAGCCTGCGTTTTTTCTTTCATTCAAAGAGTTGAAGAATTCGTAGAGGTTAGGAATATATCAAAGGATCGTGTATTGAAGTTTGCCTACGAGATTTTCACTGATGACGCATTACATTGGTTCCGTTGCAATAAAGAAAGTTTTCAAAGCTGGGACGATGTCGTCGTCCTATTAAAAAAAGACTTTAGTCCAAAGAATTACGACTATCGCCTGACTAATGAAATAAAATATCGTACGCAAGGGGAACAAGAAAACATTTCTATTTACTTGTCTATTATGCATGGCATGTTTTCGCGATTGGTTAAACCGTTGTCTGAGGAAGAAAAACTCGAAATTATCTTACATAACATCCGGCCATGTTATGCCAGCACCCTAGCCGCTTCACCTGAGATCAAGGACCTAAAGACATTAAAAACCCTTTGCACAAACTATGAGGACATTCAGTCACGCTTATCCTTGTTTCATGAACCGCCTAGGGTGACTTCTGAGACTCTAGCCCCAGAATTTGCCTACACTAAATATCATAAAAATAATATCTACTACACAAATAAAAACTACCAAAATACAAATTCAAATGAAAAACAGAAAAACTACTATAATCAAAACAAATATCCTAACTACTCGAGCTCTTACAACTACAACAAATCTAAAACTACAGAGGAAAAGCCTACTACTACTAATGCTGTACAAGCGACAGCAAACAGTACAAAAAATGTCAACACTGCTAGTAACTCGCGTAAGTACTGTCCTAGGTGTCGCACTGATACACACTCTTTGAAAGAATGCAAACAGCCACACTTCCCTATCTGTTTTAAATGTGGTAATAAAGGTGTACGCTATCCTGATTGTAAATCCTGTAATCCTAAAGATGCAAAAAACTAAATTCAGTGGATTGTAGTGTACATAATCTTTCTAAAAAATCTAGTGAAAACTTTAGTGATTCAGAGTGGAAATCTTGGCTCAACTTCATATCTAAATTTTTCACTTGCTATTCAGTCACTGCAATCCACGATTCAGATAATATACATAACAGACCGTATGTCTCAGTTCAGATTAATGGTAAAACTATCCATGGTTTGTTAGATACGGGTAGTGGTTATACAATTCTAGGTAATAACTATCATAAAGTTTTCTTGGATGCGGGTTTCAAGCTCAACAGTACGGATACGATAAATTTATTCGCAGCTGGCAGGCATAGACTAAACAATATTGGTATGATCAATCTGCCTGTCTCGTTCTTAGATCAAACCCACATCTTGAAGGCCTACGTCGTACCAGAAGTCGAAAACTCCTTGATATTAGGCATGGACTTCTGGAGAATTTTCGAATTGTTTCCTAAAAAACTAGATTCCGTAATTTTACCTAGGGATGTTGATAAATTAGCCTCTCTATCACTAGACCCTCAACCTACACACTTATGTGACTATGATCATCTTTCGCCTGAGCAAAAAGTTACGGCTGATCATATCACTGCGCAGTTTCGTAACATTTCATATGAAGAACGTGGTCTAGGCCGCACTTCTCTAATTGCTCACAATATAGATACCGGTAATGCTGTTCCTGTTCGACAAAGATACTACAGAATGTCTCCTGAAAAACAAAGAATACTAAACACTCAGCTTGATGAAATGTTGCGTGAAAACGTGGTAGAACCTTGCGAGAGCCCTTGGTCGTCCCCTGTTCTGTTGACACCTAAAAAAAATGGCGAAATGAGATTCTGCTTAGATAGCCGTAAATTGAATGCAGTTACCATCAAGGATGCTTACAGTATTCCATACATTTCTGAGATACTCGACAATCTGCGTGACGCTAAATATCTCTCTAGTTTAGACTTGTCAAAGAGTTTTTGGCAAATTCCTATTAAGGAAGAAGACCGGTGTAAAACGGCGTTTTATATTCCTTCGCGTGGTACCTTTCAGTTTGTTTCTATGCCCTTTGGCTTAACCAATGCTCCAGCGACGCAACAACGACTGGTTGATATGTTGTTCTATGGGCCTGATTTTGAGCATAAAGTCTTTGTCTACATCGACGACATTATCATTGTCTCATCGACCTTTGAAGAACATATCTCCCTATTAGTTAGAGTTCTAGAGAAACTTAAAATGGCAAACTTAACCATTGGTTACCAAAAGTGTCAATTCTTCAGAAATAGACTGAGTTATTTAGGATATGTAGTAGATGGAAATGGACTACAACCGAACCCAGAAAAGATTGAGGCAATCATTAACTATCCAACTCCTACTAATCGCAAGGAAGTTCGTCGGTTTATTGGAACGGCATCATGGTATCGCCGTTTTATTCCAAATTTCAGTTCTATAGCTGCACCTCTAAATAAACTTACTTCACAAGCTAAAAACTCACCCCCTTTTAACTGGTCTACCGATGCTGAAGTCGCCTTCCGTACGCTAAAGGAAGCCTTAGTATCTTCTCCTATATTGTCGTGCCCGGATTATACGCAGCCGTTCCAAGTGCATACAGATGCGAGCGATTACGGCGTGGGTGCGGTCCTGACACAGGTCATAGACAATCAAGAGAAGGTTATAGCGTACATGAGTAAGTCTCTCTCTAACCAAGAGCGTAACTACAGCGCAACAGAACGAGAGGCACTTGCAGTACTTACAGCGATTGAACACTGGAGGTGCTACTTGGAGAACGGCAAAAAGTTCGTCGTGTATACCGATCACTCGTCACTTAAGTGGTTTCTAAATCTAAATAATCCCACGGGTCGTTTAGCCCGTTGGGGAGTTCGTATGTCCTCATTCAACTTTGAGATCAAGCATCGTCGTGGCTCAGAAAATGTAGTACCAGACAGTCTCTCCCGTTCTGTTGCTATTGCCGAGATTGATGAGATCCCAACTAGTCCTGACATGTTTTATTCTACAAGCGACTCGTGGTATCTAAATATTTACAACGGTTGCCAAAACACTCCTACTTCATTTTTAAATTACAAAGTAACTAACGGCAGACTATTTAGGTTTAAAAAAAGTCTAAATCCTTTAACTCGAGAGTTCGAGTGGAAAGAAGTCATTCCCCTCGAATTTAGACTCGACATTATTAGTAAAAATCATTCAGAACCTACCGCTGGCCACTTTGGCATATATAAAACACATAAACGGCTTTCTTTAAACTACTTCTGGCAGGACATGCATCGCGATGTAGTTAAATTTGTTTCTAATTGTGATATTTGCTGTGCTCACAAGCATGCTACTCATGCTACTCTAGGCATTATGGGCCGTCCTAAAGACTGCTCACGCCCTTTTCAAATGTTAAGCATGGATCTCATAGGTCCCCTACCCCCATCGAGAAAACAGAACACTTTTATATTTGTTGTGACATGCTGTTTCTCGAAGTACTGTTTATTATTTCCCATTCTTCGCGCAACCTCCGAGATAATAGCTAAGTTAATCGAGGAAAAAGTTTTCCTAGTTCACGGCGTGCCTAGTACTGTTCTTATGGACAATGGAAAGCAGTTCACAAGTAACGTGTTAAAGAAATTGTTTAATGACTACAATGTCCCTAACGTAAGATTTACGCCTAAATATACTCCGCAAGTGAACACAGTAGAACGATACAACAAAGTGATTATTACAGCAGTATCATCCTACATTGAAAACGACCATAGGTTCTGGGACTGCAATCTACCTAAAATTCAATTCGCTATGAACACATCCAGTAATGAGGTAACAAAATACACCCCCGCGTTTCTCGTTCATGGACGGGAATTGGTCACTAGCGGTTTACACTATATTGACCCAGAACTAGATGACGACATAATATTTACTCCTAGAGATGAATATGCAGAGAATCTAGGTCATTTGCGGAATTTTTTTGATAAGGTTCAATCTTCTCTAGTGCAAGCCCATACTAGGAATAGCGAACACTATAACCTACGCCGTAAAGATCATGATTTTAAAGTTGGCGATACTATTTGGAAAAAAACGTTCTACCTTAGCGACAAAAACAACATGTTTGCGAAGAAACTTGCACCGAAGTATTGTCCATGTAAGATCGTTGCTAAAAAGTCTAATTTAGTATACGAACTAGAAGACATGCAAGGGAGGAATATAGGTAACTGGCATGTTAAAGATTTTAAGATCACCAACTACAAAGTTTAATATGATTAAGTAGTCCCCTATGTACGATTTCTACATTAACTGTCTAAATTTATTCACTAGCCTCATGAAACTGACGTATAAGCGCTGGCACATACTCTAAATACACCAACTGTTAGATTAGATTATTTATACTTTGTAAACCTCTACCGGTTTGTGAATTTCAGGCCTATCAGTAGGCTATCAGGTCTTCTAAACAGCCTGTAGTATGATCTAGACCACTGAGGTTAGTGATTAATATATTTAAGAACCATTAATAAATACATGAGAGTATTTATACAATCGTAAGTATAATACTCAATCTGCTAGGACGCAAAAACATATATAGAAATGTTTATTGCTTATTTGGCTGTGTGATGCATGTATGAAGAGGAGGTGTATGTTGAGATTGAAGCCTGAATGATGACTAGTGTATCTATTGAGTAGACAACAGAAATAGCGGGTTTTCCTAGCAAAAACCCTAACCTAAAAAGAGGGGTATGTAACGGTTTACCGTTATTTCCAATTAAAATTCTACAAAATAAGAAATAAACTTAAACCTAAATATAACTATAAACTACTATAATACATATTTCATACTTATTATCTAAAAAAATATACACAAAAACCTTGAAAACTAATATATACAAAATAAATCTACGAACAAACAGAATTGACGACTGCATTTGCTATTAGGTAAAACTAGATGCGAATACAAAGGACTACGTCACCCGGCTCGCGATAAGCGATGTGAACCGGCCAGCTAATGAGACACATACGCGTCCGAGACATTGCTACCACGGCTTTGACAGCGAGAGGTCAAATCGACTAAATTCAAAGATACAATTTTACAGTCATGATGTGACAAATTTTTAATATGGTGTAAAATTTATTCTAATATTAAATGTGTTAAGTTCCAGTATTTCCCCAAATAGGGTGAGTGTTTTGAATATTTTGTAGTTTTAAGAGATAGGTAACTTTCATAGTAGTAAATTAAGGAATCATTTTCTTCTTGCCATCACATTTTCATTTAGTTCTTTCTGGGTACATTTGGCTATCACTATCTGCTTATTAACTGTAATTTTCCTATAAAAATAACGCTGGAAATAACAAGCTTCTCGAACCTTCTGGAAATATGAGTCTACCCACTTTACAAAAATCTTGTAGATTATAATCAAAGTTAGGCTTAATTCTAATTTAAATGTATAAAATTACATGCCAAATTGTAGTTGACATGCATTAATAAAGCTTTAGTTGTAGAAGTACATTTAGTAAATTTAACTTCATTTTCTTCTTCGTTTTAAATTTAAAATGATGATTCTACTTGTGACTGCCACATCATTGATCACCTTTTAATTCTTTGGGGTTCACTACACCAGCCTACTTTCTCATTAGCGCATTAATTTGGCCTAAAATCCGGATGTCGCAGTCACTTGTACAAAATTGGACTTTTCTTGAAATGGCCATTTTTACCGGAATTCCAGGGACCAAGTCCGGGGTTGGAGTCGGAACCTACCAACCTGAATTCGCATGCTCCGCTTCGTTCCGGAAGGTTCCCGTGCTGGATCCGGAACCCTTTTTTTTGAAGACGGCCACCTCCAAGTTCGACGTTCTGCGACGTAGTGCAGGGAAGTGACCCCTATCAAGGACTCGTTTCACCACTGTTAATTGCCAGCTCAGAAAAGATCCACGACCTTGTCTTTCCTTTAGTTTTTTTATTTTTTTAAAATTATATTTCGTAAAATTTACTCTGGTTAGTTTTCTTTCGTCTCATTTTGCAATCTACCTACTTCATGCGACGCTAAACGTCACATTGGCGCCCATACTGGTTATTTCTGAGCTGTGCATTATTGAAGCAAGTCCTTGGCCTTTTTCTCCTCTTGGTTTTCATTGGTGTTGGTGGCTTTCTAATATTAGCACTTGTAATTCATCTAGTTTTTAAGTCTGATTTGAGCAGTTGTTTGGTACGTGGTTGTCAGTTTCTCACTTCATATAGTTATAGCAAAATTCTTGTTTAAAAAAAAAAAAAAAAAAAAAAACACTACACTTCACTTATTCCGATTTAAAATAATTTTAAAATTCTATCGTATCTCACATTCCACTTACTTAGCAACTAAACCTAACTGCTTTTTAATCAATTGTAATCAAAACACACACTTTTTACGTTAAGATTTAAACATGTCGTACCCAATTAAATATTTGTCACTACAAAAAGCTGAGCTTGAATATGAGGTGATCCTTAGAGGTGGTTCAACTGGTTCGGTGCAGGACCTCCGAAGCCAGATAGTAAAATTGGCCATACCTCCTGAGGACATTTTGGAATCACATTTAGAGCCTGCGGTTGACCTTGATGCTGTTAAAGACAGTCTAACAAAATCCCAAACGATGCTAGCATCCCTCAAATCTAAATTTGATAAGACCCTGTTCTTGCGTACCGAAAATCTACTACACCACATATATCACAGATTAAGGCGTATCTCAAACGTTAGTGCCACGTTAGTTGACCAGCACAAAAATTATTGCACTACCTTTAACAACCAATACAAAGAAATTACGACGTTGAGGCCGGCATCAACCTCAAATGCAAATGCAGTCTCAGTTTTGGAACCTGAAGCTACGGCGGTACTCCACTGTGATCGTAACCTGACTTCTGACTTGGCAAAACTAAAGTACTCTGGAAAAGCCTGCGTTTTTTCTTTCATTCAAAGAGTTGAAGAATTCGTAGAGGTTAGGAATATATCAAAGGATCGTGTATTGAAGTTTGCCTACGAGATTTTCACTGATGACGCATTACATTGGTTCCGTTGCAATAAAGAAAGTTTTCAAAGCTGGGACGATGTCGTCGTCCTATTAAAAAAAGACTTTAGTCCAAAGAATTACGACTATCGCCTGACTAATGAAATAAAATATCGTACGCAAGGGGAACAAGAAAACATTTCTATTTACTTGTCTATTATGCATGGCATGTTTTCGCGATTGGTTAAACCGTTGTCTGAGGAAGAAAAACTCGAAATTATCTTACATAACATCCGGCCATGTTATGCCAGCACCCTAGCCGCTTCACCTGAGATCAAGGACCTAAAGACATTAAAAACCCTTTGCACAAACTATGAGGACATTCAGTCACGCTTATCCTTGTTTCATGAACTGCCTAGGGTGACTTCTGAGACTCTAGCCCCAGAATTTGCCTACACTAAATATCATAAAAATAATATCTACTACACAAATAAAAACTACCAAAATACAAATTCAAATGAAAAACAGAAAAACTACTATAATCAAAACAAATATCCTAACTACTCGAGCTCTTACAACTACAACAAATCTAAAACTACAGAGGAAAAGCCTACTACTACTAATGCTGTACAAGCGACAGCAAACAGTACAAAAAATGTCAACACTGCTAGTAACTCGCGTAAGTACTGTCCTAGGTGTCGCACTGATACACACTCTTTGAAAGAATGCAAACAGCCACACTTCCCTATCTGTTTTAAATGTGGTAATAAAGGTGTACGCTATCCTGATTGTAAATCCTGTAATCCTAAAGATGCAAAAAACTAAATTCAGTGGATTGTAGTGTACATAATCTTTCTAAAAAATCTAGTGAAAACTTTAGTGATTCAGAGTGGAAATCTTGGCTCAACTTCATATCTAAATTTTTCACTTGCTATTCAGTCACTGCAATCCACGATTCAGATAATATACATAACAGACCGTATGTCTCAGTTCAGATTAATGGTAAAACTATCCATGGTTTGTTAGATACGGGTAGTGGTTATACAATTCTAGGTAATAACTATCATAAAGTTTTCTTGGATGCGGGTTTCAAGCTCAACAGTACGGATACGATAAATTTATTCGCAGCTGGCAGGCATAGACTAAACAATATTGGTATGATCAATCTGCCTGTCTCGTTCTTAGATCAAACCCACATCTTGAAGGCCTACGTCGTACCAGAAGTCGAAAACTCCTTGATATTAGGCATGGACTTCTGGAGAATTTTCGAATTGTTTCCTAAAAAACTAGATTCCGTAATTTTACCTAGGGATGTTGATAAATTAGCCTCTCTATCACTAGACCCTCAACCTACACACTTATGTGACTATGATCATCTTTCGCCTGAGCAAAAAGTTACGGCTGATCATATCACTGCGCAGTTTCGTAACATTTCATATGAAGAACGTGGTCTAGGCCGCACTTCTCTAATTGCTCACAATATAGATACCGGTAATGCTGTTCCTGTTCGACAAAGATACTACAGAATGTCTCCTGAAAAACAAAGAATACTAAACACTCAGCTTGATGAAATGTTGCGTGAAAACGTGGTAGAACCTTGCGAGAGCCCTTGGTCGTCCCCTGTTCTGTTGACACCTAAAAAAAATGGCGAAATGAGATTCTGCTTAGATAGCCGTAAATTGAATGCAGTTACCATCAAGGATGCTTACAGTATTCCATACATTTCTGAGATACTCGACAATCTGCGTGACGCTAAATATCTCTCTAGTTTAGACTTGTCAAAGAGTTTTTGGCAAATTCCTATTAAGGAAGAAGACCGGTGTAAAACGGCGTTTTATATTCCTTCGCGTGGTACCTTTCAGTTTGTTTCTATGCCCTTTGGCTTAACCAATGCTCCAGCGACGCAACAACGACTGGTTGATATGTTGTTCTATGGGCCTGATTTTGAGCATAAAGTCTTTGTCTACATCGACGACATTATCATTGTCTCATCGACCTTTGAAGAACATATCTCCCTATTAGTTAGAGTTCTAGAGAAACTTAAAATGGCAAACTTAACCATTGGTTACCAAAAGTGTCAATTCTTCAGAAATAGACTGAGTTATTTAGGATATGTAGTAGATGGAAATGGACTACAACCGAACCCAGAAAAGATTGAGGCAATCATTAACTATCCAACTCCTACTAATCGCAAGGAAGTTCGTCGGTTTATTGGAACGGCATCATGGTATCGCCGTTTTATTCCAAATTTCAGTTCTATAGCTGCACCTCTAAATAAACTTACTTCACAAGCTAAAAACTCACCCCCTTTTAACTGGTCTACCGATGCTGAAGTCGCCTTCCGTACGCTAAAGGAAGCCTTAGTATCTTCTCCTATATTGTCGCGCCCGGATTATACGCAGCCGTTCCAAGTGCATACAGATGCGAGCGATTACGGCGTGGGTGCGGTCCTGACACAGGTCATAGACAATCAAGAGAAGGTTATAGCGTACATGAGTAAGTCTCTCTCTAACCAAGAGCGTAACTACAGCGCAACAGAACGAGAGGCACTTGCAGTACTTACAGCGATTGAACACTGGAGGTGCTACTTGGAGAACGGCAAAAAGTTCGTCGTGTATACCGATCACTCGTCACTTAAGTGGTTTCTAAATCTAAATAATCCCACGGGTCGTTTAGCCCGTTGGGGAGTTCGTATGTCCTCATTCAACTTTGAGATCAAGCATCGTCGTGGCTCAGAAAATGTAGTACCAGACAGTCTCTCCCGTTCTGTTGCTATTGCCGAGATTGATGAGATCCCAACTAGTCCTGACATGTTTTATTCTACAAGCGACTCGTGGTATCTAAATATTTACAACGGTTGCCAAAACACTCCTACTTCATTTTTAAATTACAAAGTAACTAACGGCAGACTATTTAGGTTTAAAAAAAGTCTAAATCCTTTAACTCGAGAGTTCGAGTGGAAAGAAGTCATTCCCCTCGAATTTAGACTCGACATTATTAGTAAAAATCATTCAGAACCTACCGCTGGCCACTTTGGCATATATAAAACACATAAACGGCTTTCTTTAAACTACTTCTGGCAGGACATGCATCGCGATGTAGTTAAATTTGTTTCTAATTGTGATATTTGCTGTGCTCACAAGCATGCTACTCATGCTACTCTAGGCATTATGGGCCGTCCTAAAGACTGCTCACGCCCTTTTCAAATGTTAAGCATGGATCTCATAGGTCCCCTACCCCCATCGAGAAAACAGAACACTTTTATATTTGTTGTGACATGCTGTTTCTCGAAGTACTGTTTATTATTTCCCATTCTTCGCGCAACCTCCGAGATAATAGCTAAGTTAATCGAGGAAAAAGTTTTCCTAGTTCACGGCGTGCCTAGTACTGTTCTTATGGACAATGGAAAGCAGTTCACAAGTAACGTGTTAAAGAAATTGTTTAATGACTACAATGTCCCTAACGTAAGATTTACGCCTAAATATACTCCGCAAGTGAACACAGTAGAACGATACAACAAAGTGATTATTACAGCAGTATCATCCTACATTGAAAACGACCATAGGTTCTGGGACTGCAATCTACCTAAAATTCAATTCGCTATGAACACATCCAGTAATGAGGTAACAAAATACACCCCCGCGTTTCTCGTTCATGGACGGGAATTGGTCACTAGCGGTTTACACTATATTGACCCAGAACTAGATGACGACATAATATTTACTCCTAGAGATGAATATGCAGAGAATCTAGGTCATTTGCGGAATTTTTTTGATAAGGTTCAATCTTCTCTAGTGCAAGCCCATACTAGGAATAGCGAACACTATAACCTACGCCGTAAAGATCATGATTTTAAAGTTGGCGATACTATTTGGAAAAAAACGTTCTACCTTAGCGACAAAAACAACATGTTTGCGAAGAAACTTGCACCGAAGTATTGTCCATGTAAGATCGTTGCTAAAAAGTCTAATTTAGTATACGAACTAGAAGACATGCAAGGGAGGAATATAGGTAACTGGCATGTTAAAGATTTTAAGATCACCAACTACAAAGTTTAATATGATTAAGTAGTCCCCTATGTACGATTTCTACATTAACTGTCTAAATTTATTCACTAGCCTCATGAAACTGACGTATAAGCGCTGGCACATACTCTAAATACACCAACTGTTAGATTAGATTATTTATACTTTGTAAACCTCTACCGGTTTGTGAATTTCAGGCCTATCAGTAGGCTATCAGGTCTTCTAAACAGCCTGTAGTATGATCTAGACCACTGAGGTTAGTGATTAATATATTTAAGAACCATTAATAAATACATGAGAGTATTTATACAATCGTAAGTATAATACTCAATCTGCTAGGACGCAAAAACATATATAGAAATGTTTATTGCTTATTTGGCTGTGTGATGCATGTATGAAGAGGAGGTGTATGTTGAGATTGAAGCCTGAATGATGACTAGTGTATCTATTGAGTAGACAACAGAAATAGCGGGTTTTCCTAGCAAAAACCCTAACCTAAAAAGAGGGGTATGTAACGGTTTACCGTTATTTCCAATTAAAATTCTACAAAATAAGAAATAAACTTAAACCTAAATATAACTATAAACTACTATAATACATATTTCATACTTATTATCTAAAAAAATATACACAAAAACCTTGAAAACTAATATATACAAAATAAATCTACGAACAAACAGAATTGACGACTGCATTTGCTATTAGGTAAAACTAGATGCGAATACAAAGGACTACGTCACCCGGCTCGCGATAAGCGATGTGAACCGGCCAGCTAATGAGACACATACGCGTCCGAGACATTGCTACCACGGCTTTGACAGCGAGAGGTCAAATCGACTAAATTCAAAGATACAATTTTACAGTCATGATGTGACAAATTTTTAATATGGTGTAAAATTTATTCTAATATTAAATGTGTTAAGTTCCAGTATTTCCCCAAATAGGGTGAGTGTTTTGAATATTTTGTAGTTTTAAGAGATAGGTAACTTTCATAGTAGTAAATTAAGGAATCATTTTCTTCTTGCCATCACATTTTCATTTAGTTCTTTCTGGGTACATTTGGCTATCACTATCTGCTTATTAACTGTAATTTTCCTATAAAAATAACGCTGGAAATAACAAGCTTCTCGAACCTTCTGGAAATATGAGTCTACCCACTTTACAAAAATCTTGTAGATTATAATCAAAGTTAGGCTTAATTCTAATTTAAATGTATAAAATTACATGCCAAATTGTAGTTGACATGCATTAATAAAGCTTTAGTTGTAGAAGTACATTTAGTAAATTTAACTTCATTTTCTTCTTCGTTTTAAATTTAAAATGATGATTCTACTTGTGACTGCCACATCATTGATCACCTTTTAATTCTTTGGGGTTCACTACACCAGCCTACTTTCTCATTAGCGCATTAATTTGGCCTAAAATCCGGATGTCGCAGTCACTTGTACAAAATTGGACTTTTCTTGAAATGGCCATTTTTACCGGAATTCCAGGGACCAAGTCCGGGGTTGGAGTCGGAACCTACCAACCTGAATTCGCATGCTCCGCTTCGTTCCGGAAGGTTCCCGTGCTGGATCCGGAACCCTTTTTTTTGAAGACGGCCACCTCCAAGTTCGACGTTCTGCGACGTAGTGCAGGGAAGTGACCCCTATCAAGGACTCGTTTCACCACTGTTAATTGCCAGCTCAGAAAAGATCCACGACCTTGTCTTTCCTTTAGTTTTTTTATTTTTTTAAAATTATATTTCGTAAAATTTACTCTGGTTAGTTTTCTTTCGTCTCATTTTGCAATCTACCTACTTCATGCGACGCTAAACGTCACATTGGCGCCCATACTGGTTATTTCTGAGCTGTGCATTATTGAAGCAAGTCCTTGGCCTTTTTCTCCTCTTGGTTTTCATTGGTGTTGGTGGCTTTCTAATATTAGCACTTGTAATTCATCTAGTTTTTAAGTCTGATTTGAGCAGTTGTTTGGTACGTGGTTGTCAGTTTCTCACTTCATATAGTTATAGCAAAATTCTTGTTTAAAAAAAAAAAAAAAAAAAAAACACTACACTTCACTTATTCCGATTTAAAATAATTTTAAAATTCTATCGTATCTCACATTCCACTTACTTAGCAACTAAACCTAACTGCTTTTTAATCAATTGTAATCAAAACACACACTTTTTACGTTAAGATTTAAACATGTCGTACCCAATTAAATATTTGTCACTACAAAAAGCTGAGCTTGAATATGAGGTGATCCTTAGAGGTGGTTCAACTGGTTCGGTGCAGGACCTCCGAAGCCAGATAGTAAAATTGGCCATACCTCCTGAGGACATTTTGGAATCACATTTAGAGCCTGCGGTTGACCTTGATGCTGTTAAAGACAGTCTAACAAAATCCCAAACGATGCTAGCATCCCTCAAATCTAAATTTGATAAGACCCTGTTCTTGCGTACCGAAAATCTACTACACCACATATATCACAGATTAAGGCGTATCTCAAACGTTAGTGCCACGTTAGTTGACCAGCACAAAAATTATTGCACTACCTTTAACAACCAATACAAAGAAATTACGACGTTGAGGCCGGCATCAACCTCAAATGCAAATGCAGTCTCAGTTTTGGAACCTGAAGCTACGGCGGTACTCCACTGTGATCGTAACCTGACTTCTGACTTGGCAAAACTAAAGTACTCTGGAAAAGCCTGCGTTTTTTCTTTCATTCAAAGAGTTGAAGAATTCGTAGAGGTTAGGAATATATCAAAGGATCGTGTATTGAAGTTTGCCTACGAGATTTTCACTGATGACGCATTACATTGGTTCCGTTGCAATAAAGAAAGTTTTCAAAGCTGGGACGATGTCGTCGTCCTATTAAAAAAAGACTTTAGTCCAAAGAATTACGACTATCGCCTGACTAATGAAATAAAATATCGTACGCAAGGGGAACAAGAAAACATTTCTATTTACTTGTCTATTATGCATGGCATGTTTTCGCGATTGGTTAAACCGTTGTCTGAGGAAGAAAAACTCGAAATTATCTTACATAACATCCGGCCATGTTATGCCAGCACCCTAGCCGCTTCACCTGAGATCAAGGACCTAAAGACATTAAAAACCCTTTGCACAAACTATGAGGACATTCAGTCACGCTTATCCTTGTTTCATGAACCGCCTAGGGTGACTTCTGAGACTCTAGCCCCAGAATTTGCCTACACTAAATATCATAAAAATAATATCTACTACACAAATAAAAACTACCAAAATACAAATTCAAATGAAAAACAGAAAAACTACTATAATCAAAACAAATATCCTAACTACTCGAGCTCTTACAACTACAACAAATCTAAAACTACAGAGGAAAAGCCTACTACTACTAATGCTGTACAAGCGACAGCAAACAGTACAAAAAATGTCAACACTGCTAGTAACTCGCGTAAGTACTGTCCTAGGTGTCGCACTGATACACACTCTTTGAAAGAATGCAAACAGCCACACTTCCCTATCTGTTTTAAATGTGGTAATAAAGGTGTACGCTATCCTGATTGTAAATCCTGTAATCCTAAAGATGCAAAAAACTAAATTCAGTGGATTGTAGTGTACATAATCTTTCTAAAAAATCTAGTGAAAACTTTAGTGATTCAGAGTGGAAATCTTGGCTCAACTTCATATCTAAATTTTTCACTTGCTATTCAGTCACTGCAATCCACGATTCAGATAATATACATAACAGACCGTATGTCTCAGTTCAGATTAATGGTAAAACTATCCATGGTTTGTTAGATACGGGTAGTGGTTATACAATTCTAGGTAATAACTATCATAAAGTTTTCTTGGATGCGGGTTTCAAGCTCAACAGTACGGATACGATAAATTTATTCGCAGCTGGCAGGCATAGACTAAACAATATTGGTATGATCAATCTGCCTGTCTCGTTCTTAGATCAAACCCACATCTTGAAGGCCTACGTCGTACCAGAAGTCGAAAACTCCTTGATATTAGGCATGGACTTCTGGAGAATTTTCGAATTGTTTCCTAAAAAACTAGATTCCGTAATTTTACCTAGGGATGTTGATAAATTAGCCTCTCTATCACTAGACCCTCAACCTACACACTTATGTGACTATGATCATCTTTCGCCTGAGCAAAAAGTTACGGCTGATCATATCACTGCGCAGTTTCGTAACATTTCATATGAAGAACGTGGTCTAGGCCGCACTTCTCTAATTGCTCACAATATAGATACCGGTAATGCTGTTCCTGTTCGACAAAGATACTACAGAATGTCTCCTGAAAAACAAAGAATACTAAACACTCAGCTTGATGAAATGTTGCGTGAAAACGTGGTAGAACCTTGCGAGAGCCCTTGGTCGTCCCCTGTTCTGTTGACACCTAAAAAAAATGGCGAAATGAGATTCTGCTTAGATAGCCGTAAATTGAATGCAGTTACCATCAAGGATGCTTACAGTATTCCATACATTTCTGAGATACTCGACAATCTGCGTGACGCTAAATATCTCTCTAGTTTAGACTTGTCAAAGAGTTTTTGGCAAATTCCTATTAAGGAAGAAGACCGGTGTAAAACGGCGTTTTATATTCCTTCGCGTGGTACCTTTCAGTTTGTTTCTATGCCCTTTGGCTTAACCAATGCTCCAGCGACGCAACAACGACTGGTTGATATGTTGTTCTATGGGCCTGATTTTGAGCATAAAGTCTTTGTCTACATCGACGACATTATCATTGTCTCATCGACCTTTGAAGAACATATCTCCCTATTAGTTAGAGTTCTAGAGAAACTTAAAATGGCAAACTTAACCATTGGTTACCAAAAGTGTCAATTCTTCAGAAATAGACTGAGTTATTTAGGATATGTAGTAGATGGAAATGGACTACAACCGAACCCAGAAAAGATTGAGGCAATCATTAACTATCCAACTCCTACTAATCGCAAGGAAGTTCGTCGGTTTATTGGAACGGCATCATGGTATCGCCGTTTTATTCCAAATTTCAGTTCTATAGCTGCACCTCTAAATAAACTTACTTCACAAGCTAAAAACTCACCCCCTTTTAACTGGTCTACCGATGCTGAAGTCGCCTTCCGTACGCTAAAGGAAGCCTTAGTATCTTCTCCTATATTGTCGTGCCCGGATTATACGCAGCCGTTCCAAGTGCATACAGATGCGAGCGATTACGGCGTGGGTGCGGTCCTGACACAGGTCATAGACAATCAAGAGAAGGTTATAGCGTACATGAGTAAGTCTCTCTCTAACCAAGAGCGTAACTACAGCGCAACAGAACGAGAGGCACTTGCAGTACTTACAGCGATTGAACACTGGAGGTGCTACTTGGAGAACGGCAAAAAGTTCGTCGTGTATACCGATCACTCGTCACTTAAGTGGTTTCTAAATCTAAATAATCCCACGGGTCGTTTAGCCCGTTGGGGAGTTCGTATGTCCTCATTCAACTTTGAGATCAAGCATCGTCGTGGCTCAGAAAATGTAGTACCAGACAGTCTCTCCCGTTCTGTTGCTATTGCCGAGATTGATGAGATCCCAACTAGTCCTGACATGTTTTATTCTACAAGCGACTCGTGGTATCTAAATATTTACAACGGTTGCCAAAACACTCCTACTTCATTTTTAAATTACAAAGTAACTAACGGCAGACTATTTAGGTTTAAAAAAAGTCTAAATCCTTTAACTCGAGAGTTCGAGTGGAAAGAAGTCATTCCCCTCGAATTTAGACTCGACATTATTAGTAAAAATCATTCAGAACCTACCGCTGGCCACTTTGGCATATATAAAACACATAAACGGCTTTCTTTAAACTACTTCTGGCAGGACATGCATCGCGATGTAGTTAAATTTGTTTCTAATTGTGATATTTGCTGTGCTCACAAGCATGCTACTCATGCTACTCTAGGCATTATGGGCCGTCCTAAAGACTGCTCACGCCCTTTTCAAATGTTAAGCATGGATCTCATAGGTCCCCTACCCCCATCGAGAAAACAGAACACTTTTATATTTGTTGTGACATGCTGTTTCTCGAAGTACTGTTTATTATTTCCCATTCTTCGCGCAACCTCCGAGATAATAGCTAAGTTAATCGAGGAAAAAGTTTTCCTAGTTCACGGCGTGCCTAGTACTGTTCTTATGGACAATGGAAAGCAGTTCACAAGTAACGTGTTAAAGAAATTGTTTAATGACTACAATGTCCCTAACGTAAGATTTACGCCTAAATATACTCCGCAAGTGAACACAGTAGAACGATACAACAAAGTGATTATTACAGCAGTATCATCCTACATTGAAAACGACCATAGGTTCTGGGACTGCAATCTACCTAAAATTCAATTCGCTATGAACACATCCAGTAATGAGGTAACAAAATACACCCCCGCGTTTCTCGTTCATGGACGGGAATTGGTCACTAGCGGTTTACACTATATTGACCCAGAACTAGATGACGACATAATATTTACTCCTAGAGATGAATATGCAGAGAATCTAGGTCATTTGCGGAAATTTTTTGATAAGGTTCAATCTTCTCTAGTGCAAGCCCATACTAGGAATAGCGAACACTATAACCTACGCCGTAAAGATCATGATTTTAAAGTTGGCGATACTATTTGGAAAAAAACGTTCTACCTTAGCGACAAAAACAACATGTTTGCGAAGAAACTTGCACCGAAGTATTGTCCATGTAAGATCGTTGCTAAAAAGTCTAATTTAGTATACGAACTAGAAGACATGCAAGGGAGGAATATAGGTAACTGGCATGTTAAAGATTTTAAGATCACCAACTACAAAGTTTAATATGATTAAGTAGTCCCCTATGTACGATTTCTACATTAACTGTCTAAATTTATTCACTAGCCTCATGAAACTGACGTATAAGCGCTGGCACATACTCTAAATACACTAACTGTTAGATTAGATTATTTATACTTTGTAAACCTCTACCGGTTTGTGAATTTCAGGCCTATCAGTAGGCTATCAGGTCTTCTAAACAGCCTGTAGTATGATCTAGACCACTGAGGTTAGTGATTAATATATTTAAGAACCATTAATAAATACATGAGAGTATTTATACAATCGTAAGTATAATACTCAATCTGCTAGGACGCAAAAACATATATAGAAATGTTTATTGCTTATTTGGCTGTGTGATGCATGTATGAAGAGGAGGTGTATGTTGAGATTGAAGCCTGAATGATGACTAGTGTATCTATTGAGTAGACAACAGAAATAGCGGGTTTTCCTAGCAAAAACCCTAACCTAAAAAGAGGGGTATGTAACGGTTTACCGTTATTTCCAATTAAAATTCTACAAAATAAGAAATAAACTTAAACCTAAATATAACTATAAACTACTATAATACATATTTCATACTTATTATCTAAAAAAATATACACAAAAACCTTGAAAACTAATATATACAAAATAAATCTACGAACAAACAGAATTGACGACTGCATTTGCTATTAGGTAAAACTAGATGCGAATACAAAGGACTACGTCACCCGGCTCGCGATAAGCGATGTGAACCGGCCAGCTAATGAGACACATACGCGTCCGAGACATTGCTACCACGGCTTTGACAGCGAGAGGTCAAATCGACTAAATTCAAAGATACAATTTTACAGTCATGATGTGACAAATTTTTAATATGGTGTAAAATTTATTCTAATATTAAATGTGTTAAGTTCCAGTATTTCCCCAAATAGGGTGAGTGTTTTGAATATTTTGTAGTTTTAAGAGATAGGTAACTTTCATAGTAGTAAATTAAGGAATCATTTTCTTCTTGCCATCACATTTTCATTTAGTTCTTTCTGGGTACATTTGGCTATCACTATCTGCTTATTAACTGTAATTTTCCTATAAAAATAACGCTGGAAATAACAAGCTTCTCGAACCTTCTGGAAATATGAGTCTACCCACTTTATAAAAATCTTGTAGATTATAATCAAAGTTAGGCTTAATTCTAATTTAAATGTATAAAATTACATGCCAAATTGTAGTTGACATGCATTAATAAAGCTTTAGTTGTAGAAGTACATTTAGTAAATTTAACTTCATTTTCTTCTTCGTTTTAAATTTAAAATGATGATTCTACTTGTGACTGCCACATCATTGATCACCTTTTAATTCTTTGGGGTTCACTACACCAGCCTACTTTCTCATTAGCGCATTAATTTGGCCTAAAATCCGGATGTCGCAGTCACTTGTACAAAATTGGACTTTTCTTGAAATGGCCATTTTTACCGGAATTCCAGGGACCAAGTCCGGGGTTGGAGTCGGAACCTACCAACCTGAATTCGCATGCTCCGCTTCGTTCCGGAAGGTTCCCGTGCTGGATCCGGAACCCTTTTTTTTGAAGACGGCCACCTCCAAGTTCGACGTTCTGCGACGTAGTGCAGGGAAGTGACCCCTATCAAGGACTCGTTTCACCACTGTTAATTGCCAGCTCAGAAAAGATCCACGACCTTGTCTTTCCTTTAGTTTTTTTATTTTTTTAAAATTATATTTCGTAAAATTTACTCTGGTTAGTTTTCTTTCGTCTCATTTTGCAATCTACCTACTTCATGCGACGCTAAACGTCACAACATATAGAATGTCAGGTCGTTTCAAATATTTTTAATCCTGTCCGGTAGTTTATTAAACTGTACCATTATAAATTATAATACTATAAAAACGGTGCTAGGATCAAAGTCTCTCGTTGCGGTTTACACGCACACAGTATAGCGTTTTACACGGCGCCCGCCGCACACAATGATAAAAAACCTCGTCGTCGCCGTTGAAAATGTGCGGAGCCGACCGACACACGTCCTGCCTCTACAAGCTCTGCCGCGGCACTGAGCTGGCGCAGCGCGCGTCATCGGTAATATAGAGTAGTTTTCAAAAAATTGCCAAAAAATTATAGTAGAATTTCATAAACACTAATGTATACCAACAGTATAAGCAAACGTTGCAGATTGCTTGAGTATGAAAATGACTTCGATATTAAGTAGATTTTCGTAGGAATTGACACTTGTTTCGGAGAGAAAATCGAGTTCGTTTTACTTTGATTTTCTCTTTCTCAAAGGTATGTAGGAAAAATATAGTTTGATATGCCTAAAGTACAGGGTATTAGTAATACAAAATAGCCAGGTTTAGCAGAGTAAAATTCTCAACATTTCCAAATAAGAGCTCGCCATTCAGTGCTTCACGGGGTTTTTCGGAAACGACCATCAGAAAAAAAATCATTACTAATTTAATAAGTCCTTTTTCTAATATTTACAACGATATTTATAAAGATAAGAAGACGCTTTTACTGGAACAAGTACTCATTGTTTCTAATAATGAGCGCAAAGTCCTGAATTTCGTCGACTAGTATCATCAATTTTGCATTATTTCGACTTTTCTTGTAAGAGCGCTCTGGTTTGGTGCAACCCGCCTTACCTGCCCTAAATATCTAATTACTGCTCCACCATCTTGAAAAAATTATAATAACCGGATCGACAAAAAAAATCTATTTAATCATAGAATCTGGTGGGTTATTCCCACTAGTTACCGCCAAGTTCTTACCACTGGTAAAAAATTCCCAGTAGTTACCACTGGTAAAAGGTGGGATTTTTTTCCCCAGTATTTACCACCAAAATATTGTTACAGTTCAATACTAATAAAAACAGTATAAATATGTACAGGTTGTTTTTTATAATCACCTGCAATAATTTACGAGGTGAATATGTAGGTCATACTAAACAAGTTTTATTGTGGAACCAATACCGAAATCGCGACAAATTGACTCTCCCATACAAATATCAACATCAGACCAGTCAAATTGTATGACACACAGTGTTGCCAACCCGGATTTTGAAAAAATGCTAGACTCATGTCTACATTATGCCAAAATTATGCCAAAGTTTTTTGAAATATGCTAAAAAAAATGCTCAAATGTCACTTGAAAATAGACACTTAAAATAATACGGTATCTAAAAATATTCAGTAAAAAACACCGTATTTTGTCAGTAGAAAAAGGCGCGAAATTCAAATTTTCTATGGGCTGATAATTTTTCGTGCCTACTTTATTTTAAATTTGCCGCTTTTGATTACTGACGGAAATGGCTTCACAGACTGTAGTTACGACGGTTACGAGTCTGCTGTTGTTTGGCAATATAGGCTGGCCGCAGAATTTTCATTCGGTTTCCGGACGGTCAGGTGTGAACGTCTCATGTCTCGTTTGCACCTGTCATTTCATTCGGAAAATTCCGTGCGTCAGTGGCCAGCCTTATTATTGACCAAGTGAGCTCAAAATGCGAGCAAAAAGCTTCTCCGTTTCAGGCGTATAACCGCGATCATCGAAAATTTAAAATTTCCAGCAACTATAATCTAATTACGCATTAAGAGGTAGTTGCTCTAAATTTTCGTTATCAACGTTCGTGGTAAGCGCTCTGCTAGGACTAAAATGCCGGCTGCTGTCCCATCCCAGTTAAATAGCAAAACAGAGATTTAAATAAATAAATAAATATTAGGGGACATCTTACACAGATCAAACCTAGCCCCAAACTAAGCAGAGCTTGTACCATGGGTACTAGGCGACGATATACATATTTGTATAGATAAATACATACTTATATACATAGAAAACAACCATGACTCAGGAACAAATATTTGGCTAAATTTATGTAAGTACCTACAAGATCAGTGAGGCCAGTCCAGATGGGACAATTTTCACCCAACCTGATTAAATTGTCTCATCAAATCTGCAAAACGGAACTCAAATAAGTATGTCAATCCACGAAAAAATCAGAGGTCAATTTAACTAAATTTATTTGCCATAAAAAAACATATATAGTCCGTCGACGTCCATCCGCCCACGACAGTCAAAATTCATGTGAAAATATGAACCACATAAGGCGATGGCGCAAATTGTTGCTGCCAAGTTGGTGCAAACTTGGCTTAGACTAAATTATGCTAAAAAATATGCCAGATGCTAAATGGAAAATTTTGGTGCCAAACCGAGTGAAAATATGCCAGATCTGGCATCATTTATGCCAAGTTGGCAACACTGGCTCCCTAGTCGGACAAGGCCGTCGCATCGCGCCGCGCCGCGCCGCATCGCGCCGCGCCGCGCCGCGCCGCGCCGCGCCGCTTCGCGTCTACATCGCTCACGTAGGACACACCTATACATATCAACGGTTTGTTTCTTCCTCGCCGCGTCGCGCCGCGCCGCGCCGCGTTCGCGCGTTGTTCGCCTACGTAAGACGTAGCGTAAGACGTAGCGTTAGCCTCATAAATATAAATCTTACACTTAATAATAAAAACCTAGGTACCTAGAATACACATTTTATAGCAACTAGTAACGACTTAGGACCGCTGGACCATTAGCCTCTGCCGGTGACTTTTTCCTCGTAAAAGTTGTTGAATTGGGTATAAAGGGATTATTAAAAGTACTAGTTAACCTTTCTTAAGCGTTTTGTGTTCAAAAATAGTGAGTTCTGTGGTGGGTTCAAACCTCGGTTGTAATGTAGGTATATAGCAGAGTAAATCATTCTCGAAAAATATGCAAAAAGATGACTAAAAACTCAGTCAGGATCTCAGGATCCTTATCATACACAGACAAAAGGTTAAGGGCAAATCCTAGCGTGATAAGGGCATATGATGCATAGGGACGAAAGACATGTGACGCGAGATGTTAGAAATGTATTTGGAGGGTTGTCAGAGGAAAGGAAATCCAAGGAAAAAGTGGATGGACTGTGCCGTGTGAGAGAGACGAAGGACAGAGAGGTATAAAGCATGCACCTACCCCCAGTAAAATGGGAAAAGGCCTACTTCCTCATTCCGGTTGGTCTAGATTTGAGCGAATTGACATACCTATCTGTGCCCCACTTCACAATTATCATACCCAAACCCAAGTAAGTACACATTAATTACATCACCCTTGCCAACCCCTGTTACTGATTAGTTAATAAGCTAATGAAGAGCGGAACGAGGCTCCCAGACAAGACCATCGTTTAACGACCTGTTGACGCTTCTATTTATCGACGGTCTAAGTTGACACCCCACTTGTCTATCGAGCCCGAGGGGTGATGGGTTTTGACGCTGTTACACATTTTATCGTCACGATAATGTATTATTGGCGTTTCACATCTTGTCTTTATTATATACGAGTACATAGGTAATAGGTACCTACCTTCTTGATATCTTTATTATTAATATTTGAATGCAGCAGTGCACAATACGTAGTTTGGTAAATAAGCTAAGCGTTTTCTTTTCTTTAAAAGTAACTTTCTGCGGTTGATTAAATCAAACTTGCAAAGTTGTTACAAAATACCTAAATTAATATATAAAACCCTACAATTGGAAATATGTTACATCTTAACACCGCCATGATGCTGGAGCGCTAGCAGGGTAAAGCGACAACCGGGATATTAAATACACTTCTAGTTCTTTAAAATTATAGCTACCTTATAGCACACAGTCGCCCGCGTTTCTGCTCGCTAGGTACTGAAAAATGCAGCGAAAACAAACAAGAAACTAGGGTGCCCTCTCACCCCATATTCTCAGTCACAGGGTTACTAGCGAGGCGAGTTTATTTACTAAATGTATTTGAGCTGCTAGTTATCAGTAACATTTTTACATCTTTGTTATTATTCTAAGATGCCAAATACACCTCTGTAATGTAAAAATCTATGCCTTACACTACTTTTGGATAAAAAAATACATTAAGGACATAGGTAATTAGTAGAGTTCAACATATGATTCTCAAGGTCAAACATTTCGTTATTAAATCTTTATTGCTGGAACAAAACTAAACTTACTTATCGCACTAAAGGCGGACTTCATGCCAAAAAGCATTCTCTACTACCAGGTACCACGACTTTCTTTAATCTACACACTAGAGATCAATTCCGATTTATCAATTTGTTATGGGTTTGAACTGGTTTTGATATGACCTTGACGAACGTCTTAGTGATGGGCGCGCATCTCACGCACGACTTCACTTCATTTCGCATACGAGTATGCACAGGGTCTTCAGCATCTTATCAAATATCTAAACCGTGTCAAATTGTTACATTAGAATCGGGTTTCCCGTCTAGCGTAGCCGCGACCCTGTCACACTCAAGGATGCAATGAAAATAACCGAGTCACGCCGAGGAGGTAAAAATAACCGGGACACGGGGGTACAGTGATTGGGTAAAAATATCCAGGATACTAGGGTACGCTGACCGTAATCACACTAGAGCTTACTGAAAACTATGCGCTCCATATACGCTACGCGCCTAGATATTTAGGAATTTAGAAGCAATATGTGACGTCCCACGGGTAAAGGTACCTTATGGGGGTTGGCGCTTACGCTATTATTAACACCGCTCCAATATTATTGCGGCGCCATGCGACGTAAGCGCCGGCCGCCATAAGGTACCTTTTTCCATGGAACGTCACATATATATTTACAAGAGGGTCCAAAATCGGAGGATTAGATGATATTGATAATGTCTAAGCCTTCGATTCAGCAGCTTGTCCTGAAAACTGCATCTGAGTGCAGCAGCACCATTATTGATCGTAGTCCTTGATATTGGATACTATTGTGTGCATATTGATAACAGAAATCCTCGTTTCTGAACTGATTTCTACATAATAATTATATCTGTGTAACTGACCTGCGACGAGCGTAAATCGCTCAATTCGCACATTCCTTTTCTTTCCACTGTCATATTTAAACACACACAATCAAACACTATAATCACTAAACTAACACTATTATCACGGCACTATCACAACAGTGACGTAAGTTTCACGATCATATTATGTGTTCTGGTTAAGAGGTGTTTACAAACTGAACGGGGCGGGCGGCGCCGGTG